>NW_012028324.1:0-3731 GCF_000956235.1 Wasmannia auropunctata
AAAGATATCACTCACCCAATAGATCGGACGGCTCACGCATGACATCCTCCCACATTACGGTAGATAGAGAGGAGATCGACTCCAGATCTTCCTCCGCCTCGGGTACGCGATCATCAGCATCCGGCAAGGGTACACCCCACATGTCGGAGACGTCACCGTCAGTCTCCGACTCACCCTCGCACTTAAACAAATTTTTCTTAAAAGTAGCTAAATGCCTCATTGTGCACAACAGACTGAATAAAAAATAAGACTTACCTCTCTACACGGCCCAAAATCAAAACTCAAAAAGCTGCGTCGTTTAATTTGACCCGGAGTAGAGTTTCGCGAGCCACAAAAAATTTGTTACATTACACCTCAAGCTATGTATAGATATTTAACGTTGTACACACACACACACACGCGCGCGTCGCCTAACCGAATCGGACTCCCCAAGTCCATCTTAAAAAATAGCGCGCGATATTAGTAAATAAGAATTCTTGTGCGTAAATTGTAATATATAATATTGTACAGCATATAAGAAAATTCGACCCCCTCATTTTCTTTTTTCAAAGGGGAAGGGATGTTGTAAGTCTCGCTGTGCCTTACTTACAACGTCACACTTAGTAATAAGCAGGTCACTGTTGCAATCTAATATTGCAACGATGACCCATAATAATTGAGGATGCCGACGCAGGACTTCGGCAGCCTCAATACGCGCGTCCTCCAAAAACTGCGGCAGTTGCAATTAAGCAACAATTGCAACTGCTGAGCAGTGCAGTGGCCCACTTGAGACGGGATAAAACCCGCCGTCCAGCGGACCACTGCGGAGTTCAACACAACCATTAAGGGAGTTCACTTTAATCATTAACGCATAGCGTTACGCTGTCGGCACGCGCAGTAACCAATCTGTAAGTAACACGTCAAATATAGTGTATGTGTTAAACGATATACTGTGCATCAATTCTACAACCACCACTACGAGTCCCTTCCCACGTTACACCCCTGCCACGGTGTAACACTTATAATAGGTTTTATTCTGGTTTCATAAATGTTTATTTAATCTTTTACTTTTTAATGAAAAAACAATAAGTGATTCTGATAATTAAAATTTAAAATTAATAATAGAATAGGGCAATGAGTCAAGCTGGATATTCGTGCTAACAAAGTATATTAATCAAAATTAATTACATATGGTAATTTATAACCAAACGATCGTTTCGGCTTGACATCAAACCCTTCTCAGTGGTCTTTTACAATTTCTTAACGTGTGTCACATTCTTCTATTATCTACATAAAAATGAGAGTCATAGACGTCGAAGTTCCTTAGATTTGTCGCATTAGTCCAATTGTTTCCATTACTAACAGTCGAGAACGGTGAGGATTCTTTGTAAGTGTATCAATTTAATCCATGAATTTTGATTATATTCTTAAACCTTGTCATACTTGGAAACAATGGTAGGGTAGAGCCAAAAGTGTGCCGAGATCCGATAAGAAACGAAAATCTTTACTCCTCGGTGGTTATGCAATTACCTTTTATTTTTAATCATTTTTCCTATTTGGGTATGTAAATTGAAAATTCTGTATGGGACCCTTAGTGCTATAGTACAGTACTAGTGCTCAGTAGGTTTTTTTGTGAGGGATTCTTCATTTTTATTGGCGTAACTCTTGTCTCTAGTGTAAAGTTTATCTTTAATTATTGCAAATCATCTCTTCATCGGACGGCATAACGTCTTTAATTAGATCCAAATATTTATCGAAGGGACACAGTATGTCGCAACCTGGGATTTGAAGATCTTCGATAGTCGGCGGGATACCTCGATAATAAACGAGCTGAAAAAATCCATTATACAATTAACTTACAATATTATAAATTAAATCTGTACATATAATTTCTTCCGCAACTAATTATTTGTATGTATGTACTAAGACACTTACTTTTACATAATAATTTTGCTTGATCTGTCGTAATTCCAAGATAACTGCACTAGAATATTTGGGTACATGTGGCTTGTACACATTAAAGGCGTACAACATACTTGCAACGTTGATTTCATGACCACTGTATAAATAAATCTTTGTGTTTGGTGCAGTGGTTGAGTTTAATGCAGCTTTCATATTGTCCGTCATAGCACGGATCATTGGACCTGAAATGAGATAATACACATATAGTAATAATTATAATATAATGCACAAAAACAAAATTTTTAATAAAACTGTGATTTGTCATTTAATATATTAACGAATTTAATTTTCATATTTATAATGGTCCATACATTTATAACAAATTTATAATTTGTATAAATTGTATATTTATTCATAATAAAAGTTGTGCAAAAAATTATTTAAACATTTTTATTAATTTTTATATGTTATATATTATTTATACAGTTCCATTTATTTATTAATTTGTTATTAATAACAGAAGAATAAATATAGATAAACGTATTTTTTTATAAATAAGTATGAACATATTTTTTAATAAAAATTCGTACACAAAAAATTTCTTCATTTTTATACTCTCACATAATTAAATATATTTTTTAAGATATACAATAATGTTATATTTCTTTCTTAAAAGTTTTATTTTCCGAGATACATATGGGTCACTCCATACGAAAACGCAAATGGCTCTGCTCATAAATGGTTTGATTCTTTTTAATCAAACCATTTATGGACAGAGCCATTTGCGTTTTTGTATGGAATGATCCATATATACAATATTATTTAGTCATCCGGAAAGATCTGCGATTTTTGCGGTTTTCTCACATCTGCGCTACCAGTTTAAATTTTCCGCTAATACTGAATAAGGAAGCTCAAACTTCAGATTGATAGGAAAGAACAATCTTTTGTTTAAACAATGCATCTATCTGTAATGGCATATATTCAGTATTTTCGATAGTACTCTATAGTACTCTAAAGATGGAGAATCAGAAACAATTTTTTGGCAAAATTATGCTTTTCTACTTCAAAATTAAGAGCAAGAATACATGCGAGACAGTGCGTAAAATTTGTAAATTAAGTTTACGGACAAGCTACTATTTCTGATGATATAGTTTAAAAGTGATTTGTGAAATTTCAACAAAATAATTTCACTTTCAAAAACGAGGCACGATCTGGACATCCTTGCACTGTGGATAATAATTTACTGGAGTAAATACTTAGTAAGCTATCACCGAAAATCCTCGTTATGCAGCATAAGAACTGACAGAGAAATTAAAAATTGCAAAAAGTATACCACTTGATTACTTGATAGTCCGGGGGCTCATCGCAGGTTTTGTGGGCATCATAGTATTCAGTTGGAGATCCATATTATTTTACTATTCCAGTGTTAGAGACAACAAGAGACCAATTGGCATACGTGTACAGTGGATGTACTTGTTAAAACATTTTTAATAATTATTGTACACGAAAAACATTACAGTATTCAGTCTGACAGTTGTACCAATCTCTAAAGAAAGAAAAAAACTCGACGTACTGTAATTGGCATACCTCTAAAGTGGATGAAAGGGGTCGGTATAGCGACGCAAAGTGAACTCTTAGGACACAGGCTCGGGTACGACAGTATTTGTGTTGCTATTTAGTAAACAATCACATATTTTTATATAAATTAATGGAATATTTTTATAAGGCAAAAATGCAAGGGTTTAAAGAAATTTTTTTTATAATATAAAAAATAAATAATTTAGATTTCTAATATTTTTTTCATAATAGTAAACAGTATAAAGTTTTTACTGGCATAGTTCATTTAAACT
>NW_012028324.1:4390-4806 GCF_000956235.1 Wasmannia auropunctata
TTTCGATTTAAATGGCCCACCCTGTATAACTTAGATAATATATAACGATGTCACCTATATTTAGTGGCTGAAAGGATATTTGATTAGGTAAAATATTTAAAATTAACAATACGAGAAAAATGCATAATGCGGTCTGAAGCGGATCTTAGTACTTTAATAATATCCAAGCGTGAATCTTACAATTTCCAGCTCAAGTAAACTGCGCGCCAACACTTTTGTCAGTCTTAAAACACATCTCTAAGTAAATCCGGAGTACATAATGTCATGCAATTAAATTGACAAGCAATTTAATAATTTGATGCTGATAATTATTATTTGTTAACTTCATAATAACAACCGTCCACGAACTAAGTAAAGCTAGACATAGCTATAAATAGCACCAATAATACTCAATACATACAACTGCAATACAACTG
>NW_012028324.1:4826-6211 GCF_000956235.1 Wasmannia auropunctata
ACGTGTGCTCTTCCGATCTCTATTATACCTGATCGATTGTGTTGACGCACATTTTTAAATCGACATAGCGATCTTTTCATCCACTTGAGCAGTATGCCAACGATATATTCCATTAATTTATATAAAAATGTGATTGTTTATTAAATGGCAACACAAATACTGTCATACCCGAGCCTGTGTCCTAAGAGCTCACTTTGCGTCGCTATACCGACCCCTTTCATCCACTTTAGAGGTATGCCAATTACAGTACGTCGAGTTTTTTTCTTTCTTTAGAGATTGGTACAACTGTCACACTGAATACTGTAATGTTTTCTTCGTTGTACAAATAATTATTTAAAAAATTATTCTTAACAAGTACATCCACTGTATACTGTACACGCCAATTGGTCTCTTGTTGTCTCTAACACTGGAATAGTAAAATAATATGGGTCTCCAACTGAATACTATGATGCCCACAAAACCTGTGATGAGCCCCCGGACTATGAACTTGTCTTCATGAAAACTGCAGAACTTTCTGAATATTCCCAATATTTTTTAACGTATTATGTGAAAAAACAAAATTTTTAAACAAAAAATGATTTTTTTAAAACTATTTACTAATCTTATAACTTTTTATTATACAGGGTGTCCCATTTTAATCGATCACCTCAAATATTTTTTGAACAGTTGTAAGAGGCTTGGGGCGAAAGCACTCTTCGGATTAATGAGTCCTCTAGATCGCGACAGGATGCGGATAGAAAGGTTTCCGATTCGCGGAGACACAGGTTTACGTTAGTAACAAGATATATTTCTCGAGACTTCTACAATGTGGTTTTGACGGATCTCGATAACCAACTGACTGCACGTCCTTTTCCTCGCTCATCTCGCGACACGAACGGTTAGCGCCACCTTAGGCGCCCTCAGCGCCGGCCCGTAGCGGCGGCCCTCGATCGCGTTACTGGGCCCTTCGCGTCACACAGTGCATTTTAGGGAAAAATGTTTCAGACAAAAGTTTTGGGACTTCGAGGGAGACATAAGATGATAACATTGGTTTGACCCTGAGTGGCGTCGTCAAAGTCAGGACAAGGTCACTTCGAATTTTTTAAATGGAACTCCCATTTTTCATTACACATTTTTGTAGCACACCTCGAAAGCGTTCCAAAACGCTATAATACAGTTATTTTTCAATAAATACTTTTCAAGTTATGAAGCTTGAAAGTTACAGTACCGTCGACATTAACATTATTCAAGGTGATAGACGGACAACTTGAGCATACTTCGAGCATAGCATACCTCGAGAGCTTTCCAAAACACTATTTTATTAAATATTTTTCGAGTTAAAAGGCTTCAAAGTTGCAATATTATTGGTATTAGCATTGGTATCATTCGAACGACGGCTAAAACTT
>NW_012028324.1:6660-8556 GCF_000956235.1 Wasmannia auropunctata
TTTGGAAAGCTCTCAAAGTATGCTGTGCTTGACGTATGCTCGAAGTGTCCGCGGTTTATCGGACACCTTGGATAATACTAATATCGACGGTATTGTAACTTTCAAGCTTCATAACTTGAAAAGTATTTATTGAAAAATAACTTTATTTAGCGTTTTGGAAAGCTCTCGAAGTGTGCTACAAGAATATGTAATGAAAAATGGGGGGTTCCATTTAAAAAATTCAAAGTGTCCTTGTCCTGACCTCGATGACGCCACTCAGGATCAAACCAATGTTATTATCTTATGTCCCCCTCGAAATCCCAAAACTTTTGTCTGAAATAGTTTTCCCTAAAATGCACTGTTCAAGAGATATTTGAGGTGATCGATTAAAATGGGACACCCTGTATACAGGATGTATCATCGTGCATAAGTAGGTAGAACGAACTAAACTGAACAGAAAAGTCCTCTACCATTTTGCAAAATTCGTAATCGTTAACGAGATATTAATTTTTGAAGATTGGCAAATAAACGTGTATCCGTCCGGCCCAGTCCGGCCCACTGTTGAATGCAAGCGTGCGGCGAGATACGACCGCCACTACTAATCGTTTTACCATGGTTGTTTATCCCCACGCACCTAGCAACTACCAGTACTCAGACGGTCGTATCTCACCGCGCGCTTGCATTCAGCGATGGACCGGACGGATGCGTTTATTCACCAATCTTTAAAAATTAATATCTCGTTAAATATTGCGATTTTGCAAAATGGTAGAGGACTTTTCGATTCGGTTTAGTCTGTACTACCTATCCATGAACGGTGATACATCTATCAAGAGACATCCTGTATAATAAAAATACATACATTTATTCTATACCGTGGTCTTCCTTAATATCTAACGATAAAAAAATTATCATAATATATTTATTTTTACAAATAAGTTGTAAGTAATTAACATTGAGTTAATTTGCCATACAGTGTTTTAGATTCGTGACAAAAGGTAGGTATAGTGTAGGATTAGTTTGTACATTCTATATACAATTTCTCCTTTTTTGCAAGCCAAAATTGTGAATATAAAAATAATAATTTTAATTTTTTTGAAGATTTTGCTATGTCCAAATGATAAATTAATAAATTTCAGTGAATATCTCCATATAATTATTAATATATACATATAATTATATATATACAATATACATATTTTATAATAACTGTTAATTTAATATATTATTAAACAATGAATATTTTTCGGAAATGTTCTGCCAAACTCACCAGCATTTAACTTTCTTAGTAAAGGACTGAAGTTTTGGATATCGTATGTTGCCACAGCTCCGTCGAACAATGGGCCATAAGGGAAATAATCGTACGCCCATTTGGGAAGAGGCAATTTCAAGGACGATTCAGATGAAAATGTATGATAAAGAAGGTAAAGATCCTGTACTGTCTCCATTTTCTTGCCGGTTAGTTTTGTCAAGTCATCCAGCACATTCTGGAATTTGCCGTTCATTGCTTGTACGTTGGGCAAATTCACTATTCGACTGTATTCTTTGCGGTACCTGTAAAAACAATCTTAAGTGTAAATCAAGTTATCTTCTTCGGAATTAATTGTTTAAATATATAAAAAGCTAATTAATATAAAAATATATCTTGTTTTTTATAGTTAGTACAAGGGTCATTTGAAAAGTTTCCGGCCTTTTTAAGAAAAACACATATTTCGAAGCAAAACAAAATTTATTTCTCGACGGAGTCTCCCTGCAACTCAATACATTTGGTCCAACGTTTCTCCCATCCTTTTAAACCGTCAGAAAAAAATTGATTGTCTAAACCTGAAAAATATTGATTTACAGCGTTTTCCACCTCAGCATTTGACTTATATTTTTTTCCCCCGAGAAATTTTTTCAAATTTTGAAACAGGAAAAAGT
>NW_012028324.1:8791-11225 GCF_000956235.1 Wasmannia auropunctata
TCTCATATCCAATTCTTGATGTAAAATCTTGTGCACCCGTTCAGATGATATCCCACAAGCCTCAGCAATATCCTTAACAGTCAATCGACGATCTTTCATCACAGTTTGATGCACAAAATCGATCATTTCGTCAGTTGCAGCGATTTTCGGGTGCCCCGAACGTTCCTCGTCTAAAATGCTCGTACGACCACGTTTGTACTCGGCCATCCAATGTTTGACCGTTGTAAATAAAGGGGAGGCTTCACCGTATACAGAGTCTAACTCATCTTTTATTTCCTGAGTTTTTTTCCCTTTCAAATGAAGGAAATTTATCACTGCGCGATACTCGATTTTCTCCATTGTTGACAGACAATGTCAGCTGACAACTTTGAAGAGTTGCCATAGACAGAATAATGATCAGAATGACTTCAAATTTTTAGGGTTTACATATGTCAAGGCTATCCATCGGACGGCGAAAGAAATTTTTTTCTACAGTTACTTTATGTTGATAAGGCCGGAAACTTTTTAAATGACCCTCGTATTTTGTAGTTATATTCTTATAATAATATAATAATATAATAATAATTATAATAAATTATAAAATTAAAGCTAACAAAACATTGACATAAAAGAACATAATTGGGGATGCTGAAAGGTCGGCCAAAGGACCTCGCACAAAACCATAGGTTTTTGGCCCTCGGTGAAATTGGCTGAAACTATGTTATAGTTCTTGACTCACTAGCTGATCAAGTTTCTCACAGGCACAAAAGTGACTAAAAATGACTAGTTTTTTTGTTACAGTCGTTTATTTATGTTCCAAATCAGTTTTATTTGTAATAAAATTCGAGAATTTAGAAAATAATATGCAATTTACTTACACATTTGAGAATTGTGTGTGTGTGTGTGTGTGTGTGTGTGCGTGCGCGCGCGCGCGCGCGCGCACACAAGCTAATGGGTGGCTGAATAAGTAGGCAAAAATAAAATATATATTACTTGTTACCCCATTGCTTAAAATATGTACCTACTTTTAAAGCTAAATGATAGCATCCCGCCCATATACATACATCCTCTCACACACGCTATTCTTAAATGTATAAGTAAATCGCATATTATTATCTAAATTCTCAATTTATTACAAAAGAACTGATTTGGAACATAAATAATGATATGTTGTAATAAAATACAACACTTCAAACGGTTGTAGTAAGAAAACCATGTCATTTTAAACTTTTGTGCCTGTGAGAAAACTTGATCAGTGAGTCAAGAACTATAATAACATACTAAAGTTTAAGCCAATTTCACCGAAGATCAAAAACCTATGGCTTTATGCGAGATCCTTTGCATAAGGTCAATAAAACAGTCTGTTCAATTTAAATGCCCTCGTATCTCTAACTTCTTACAATATCTTCTGTCTCACGTATATTGTCCTTATCTAACTTATTAAAGCGCCATCTCTTGCAAAATCTGGTACTTACTGCAAGACGCAATTTTTGCTGTTTTTACCATTCGATCGCCATTTAGGATCGCTTAAAGTCGTCTATTTTATCGATTGAAAGTGATTATCCATGACAAAATAAACATAATCAAAAGCGCAACAAATTTAACAATTCTTCTCTACGATTAAAGTAGGTATCAATGTAGTTCCGGCTGGTAGAAGTTATGCTGAGAACGAAAAAATTTAAGAAATTTAAATCTCCGTTACCTTCTCTTATTGTTAGTTTAACATGGTGTCTATAGCTGCAGTCAACGTATGCCAATATTTGCTTCGTACAAAAATTTAGTAGTTTGTTGATACAAAATAATACCGACCGGAACTACTGTTGATGTGGATCAAATGTGTAGGAACATGCTTATTAAAAGAAGTCTTTATATTTCATACGGTAAGAATGTTACACAGCGGTTAAGATTTCTCTTTGTTCTCGGATTACGTTAAAAACAAGAAACTGTTGATGTAGACATAGTAAAAAATTAGCTGTAGTACCAACCGCGAATAGTAAAAGAAACTTAATCAATCATAGAAATACAAAATATAAAAAAGAAAATTCATTTTGAATATTTACTTCAACAACTACGAATCACATGTGTAAACATGGTGCTTTCCAATTGCTTAACACATTTTAACACAAACGCACACAGGAATGCACAAAGTGTAGCGTTGTGTACGATTCAATTAGAACAGAATATGCACAGTTTCGAATAGAGTTAGATTAATTTTTCAATATCAATACAATGTCAATGCCTTGATATATTGTAATCCGTGATAGTGCACATTTCCATGTGCATGCTTCAAATTGAATGTGATCTGTTTGAAATTTTCATAAAAATTATTATCAGATAAGTAATGAATTAAGTATTAAAAACTTGCATAGTACTATACAAACTACGTTTATTACAAATAAATAATCAAAAAATATACTTAAAAGAAAAAATATAATACAACTGTCTCTTATACACA
>NW_012028325.1:0-9068 GCF_000956235.1 Wasmannia auropunctata
GCAGACTCTTCAGTGTCAGTGGTATCTCTAAATGAACTTTTTACAATATCTTCTGGTCTCATTCAAACACGTGGAATGTCCTTATTTAACTTATTGAAGTGCCATCTCTTGGAAAATCCGGCACTTACTACCAGACGCAATTTTTGCGTCGAATTACCACAAATTGCATTCTAATGAACAACTTTTTTTCTATGCTTCCAATCGTAACTCAAAAGGTCTTGTATTACTCGTGCAAGTAATCCGATGCGCGCTAGGTATTTTTTTTGTACATATAAGCTGCAGAACTTTTGTATCAATAAAATGTTTACGTCAGGTGATAGGTAAGATACCCAAAAAAAGGTATTTTTGAATATTTTTCGTTTTACTATTCATATATACCTAGCGCGATGACATTTTATGTCTATTTCAATCCTGTAAAAGCGTTTTTAAATCCGTTCAATCGTTTTGGTGTTATCCATTAAAATGCAAATGTCGGTAATTCCCGACCTTTCAGCATCCTCTTAAGAAGCCAACGTCTCCCCGCTCTCCTGACGGAACCGGAAGTCCCCACAATATTTATAAGTATTCATTCAAATAATTTTTCTGTTATTTAAGTTTTTGCAAACTTTTATTAAAAGATCATAAATCCAAAAATAATAAAATAACGTTAAAAATAGATGTGTTGCAATAAAAAAGTCATACCAGATCTAATTACTAAAAGACACACGTGTCCTTAAAAATTTACTATTTTAGTGCAATTTATTGCATTCTACAAGAGTAAATGCAATTTGTTGAAAAAATTTTAAGTGCAATATTTTAAGTGACACTTTATGACCCGTTTTATTAACAATAAAGATAGATATAGAAGTAGATAAAATAATGCGAACATCTGGAAAATATACTAATTGATTTCTTAATAAAAGATTGGTCCATTGTTTGCTTGTAATATACAAATTCTAATTGCATTATATATGTTATATTAGTCTTTTAACAGAACATCTTTCAATTGCTTATAATACATATACAGGGTGTCCCATTTTAATAGATCACCTCAAATATCTCTTGAACAGTGCATTTAGAGAAAAATGTTTCAGACAAAAGTTTTGGGGCTTCGAGGGGGACATAAGATGATAAAATTGGTTTGACCCCGAGTGGCGTCATCAAGGTCAGGACAAGGTCACTATGAATTTTTTAAATGGAATCCCCATTTTTCATTGCATATTCTTGTAGCTTATTTCGAGAGCTTTCCAAAACACATAGATAAAATGTTTTTTGGTTAAGTAAATTTCGAGTTATAGAGCTTGAAAGTTACAGTACCACCGGCATTAGCATATTCAAAGTACTCAAATCGCGAGATTTGAGAGAAAAATGTTTCAAACAAAAGTTTTGGGACTTCGAGGGGGACATAAGATGATAACATTGGTTTGACCTTGAGTGGCGTCGTCAAGGTCAGGACAAGATTACTTTGAATTTTTTAAATGGAATCCCCCATTTTTTGTTACATATTCTTGTAGCTCATTTCAAGAGCTTTCCAAAACACATAGATATAATGTTTTTTGGTTAAGTAAATCTCGAGTTATAAAGTTATAAAGCTTGAAAGTTACAGTACCACCGGCATTAGCATTATCTAAGGTATCCGAACAATGGCTGAAATCTTTTGAATATTGTTCAGGATCATGAGCTTGACAACATGTGTCAAAGTCATGATTATTGGAGAATGTTTCTCTTTTTTTTTCAAAAAATAAAAATAATTTTCAAAAATGAAAATAAGAGAAACAATCTCCAATGATCATGGCCTTGATACATGTTGTCAAACTCATGATTTTGAACAACATTCAAAAAGTTTCAGCCATTGTTCGGACATTTTGGATAATGCTAATGTCGACGATACTGTAACTTTCAAGCTCATATCTCGAAATTTACTTAACCAAAAAACATTTAATCTATGTGTTTTGGAAAGCTCTCGAATTAAGCTACAAAAATATGTAATGAAAAATGGGAGGTTCCATTTAAAAAATTCAAAGTGACCTTGTCCTGACCTTGACGACGCCACTCAGGGTCAAACCAATGTTATCATCTTATGTCACCCTCAAAACCCTACAACTTTTGTCTGAAACATTTTTCTCTCAAACTTCGCGATTTCCAAATATTTGACTGTCAAATATAAAATGGGACACTCTGTATATGTAATATTATAAATTAGTAATAACGTATTATATATATAAATCTATTTACATTTTTGCTTTGCTTCTTCTCTTCTTTTTACATCCATTTTTGTTGTACTCCTTACAATTGTTCACTTCAAATTTCGAATTTGTTTTATAGCTTTATCTTGTCTGTTAAATGCCATAGGTCTTGTCAGATTTACATAAAAACGTTACAAATTAAATTTTTTTAAATAATAAATCAAAGTGATGTATTTAAAGCGGTACATCTTTTTTAAATAAATAAAAGATAGAAGAGTAACGGTACAAGTTTGATATTTATATTTCTCTTTTAACTAAAACTATGCCAAGTTTTTTTTCACTAGATTAATGTCGAATAAAATTTCTACTAATAATGCAGTTTAATTCACAAACACGCGCGCGCGCGCGCGCGTATACGCACGCACACGCACAGCCCCTATTCTTACAAACATTTTTAATGTCTACTATGTTATCGCTTTTTATTAATTAAAAAATTATGTTCGTTCCGACCTTGTAAAATGGAATACAAGAATACTCGTATTTTATATGTATAAACATATATTTTTTATGATAGATATATACTATACCTTACATCACAACAATATAATACAAAATTCAGCATGCAATGTAGAATATTTCTTATTTCTCTCTATTTAATCTTGTTCCAATAGATATTTCAATTAAAATTATTATTTAACAGGAATATCACTTTATTTTCGCAAATATTTGGCCTCCCGAAACCTGTATAATATTTATATGTATAAACATATATTTTTTATGATAGATATATACTATACCTTACATCACAACAATATAATACAAAATTCAGCATGCAATGTAGAATATTTCTTATTTCTCCCTATTTAATCTTGTTCCAATAGATACTTCAATTAAAATTATTATTTAACAGGAATATCACTTTATTTTCGCAAATATTTGGCCTCCCGAAACCTGTATATTTCAAAATCATAATCACCGACCCTACATGGACTCCATGGAGCGCAACGCTTTTGTTTATATGTATACTCGTAAAAGGTCAGGTCAGGTGCTTCATGGATGCTTGCGAAAGATTATCTCGAGAAGCGAGCGAAGAATAATACGTCACGCTAAATATCGATGGAACGAGACTCTCATTACAACGCAATTTCACGCCCGACCCTTGTACAATTCCATCGAACGAAAATTTCAACATGACGAGTACAATTCGAGACGGAATTTCTTCTCACGGCCGAGGATTTAAATACCGTACCGATTTGATGTACGTAGTGCCGCGTTCGAAAATTAATGTTCGTCGAATCTACCAACATTCTCACTCTTCGCAGAATGCCCGCGCGTGAAAGATTATTATTACACTGCTGTCGCGATTTAACATCGACGTGCCATCGCGACTGGCAGAGTGTTTTATTCCGCGACATTAAGACACGCGTTTGCGAGAATTCGAACGATCGATCGCGAATCGCGAGCTCACGGTAGATTCGTCGAGTGTTTCGCAAAAGCTCGGTATTCCATTGACAAACCGTATACACATGAGCGTGACAGCGTGCGACGCGCACACATATATACGTGATATCTAAATAACGAAACAGATCGTACTTACCCGCCACACCTATATATTGCGGTGCCGTCGTCCCTAACGAGAATTATGCTTTTTTCCGCCAAGGGCCAAGTGAACACCAGCCGCGACTACTGAGAGGACGCGAAAACGAAAACCGCGAAAGAGACTCGCGACTCGACCGATACGCGTTTAATCGCACACGGTGCGCCTCGGATCGCGATGCGTGCGTATGATGGTATATACATACGTGCTGAGCAAACACGACGAGACACAAAAACAATGCGATCGCGCTGCTACCTTGACGCGCTTTACCGAACTACGCGACTGGCCGCGCGCGACATGAAAGCGTCGAAGGAGAACACGCATACACACACGCTTTATATATGCATACAGTAATAGTGGCATTCGCGGAAGCACGCATGCGTCCGTGCCGTCCGTCTGTCGGAAACGGAAAAACGCAACGAATGGCACGGCCCTATCGGTTGTCGCCTCTTTTCCTCGATTCGCAACGAAGAGACGCGTAGGAGGGAAACGGCGGATCTCCACGTCTCTTGCGGGACAAGATACCGATTACCGAGCACGAATCCCGATCAGCCACACCTACGCTACGCGCGTGGCGCGTGGCTCGTCGGTACATTTCGTTGGCGCTCGGGAACTTCCGTCAGCACTCGCGAGCAGTAGAGTCCTAGATTATCCGAGAAGCGCGACCGGTGTTACGAGTCCTGATTGGACTCGCAAATGGCCAATCATAAGATTGATTTATCGGTATTATAAATGGCTGCCGAATAAATTAATCTTATGATTGGCCATTCGACGCCATTTTTAGTACATTTTTAATGGAAATTATCGTGTAATCTTATCAGATTAGTAAGTCGTAAGACGTAAGAAATTAACCAATCACAGTCGATTATTCTTCTCATATTCGACTGTGATTGGTCAATTTCTTACGGCTTATGATTTACTACTCTCATTGTAGATGGACCTTTATTATGGTGTGTTCCCACCCTAAGGATGTGTTTCCACTGAGCGCGTCACGCGTCGCGTCTTCCAAATTGATCAATCAAAACATCCCATTTTATTACATAATTTGCCGCGCGATATAGGATTTTATACAAAGGAAGATTTTTTTTATCTCTAAAATGTCGAGTAACTTAATCGATGTGTCGCGCAAGGAGTCGCGCGGCAAATAATGCAATAAAATAATATATTTTGATTGATTAATTGTGACGCAACGGATAATGTAAAGTGTGTCGCGCTCGTGAAGTAGGAACGCACCCTTAGTCCCAAAATACAATAGATGTAGTAAGTCTTAAGCCGTAAGAAATTGACCAATCATAATCGATTATTCTCTTTACGTTCAATTGCGATTGGTCCATTTTTTAAGGCTTACGACATTTATTGTGTTTCAGAACTTACTCGACATTCTAGAGATAAAAGACTTTTCCTTTGTATAAAATCCCAATTCGCGCGGCAAATTACGCAATAAAATGAAATGTTTTGATTGGTCAATTCCGATGACGCGCGCGTGATGTGCTCAGTTGGAACCAACGACATATATAATAGACCGAGCATTCCTATGCTTTTGATGTGGAGGAGGTGAAGCCGAAAGTTGGCAGAATACGACTGAGAGAGATAGTGCGATTTGAGGGGAATGCTCTCTCTTTTATCTTACTGTAAGATGACGCTGGTGTCAATTGACAGCTGTTGACATCGGCCATCTTACCAATCTTACTATAAGATAAAATGAGACAGCATTCCCCGCAAATGCTATCTCTCTCAGTCGTATTCTGCCAACTTTCGGCTTCATGCTGTGGACAGAATGCTTGGTCTATATATATATGTCGTTGGTTGGAACACACCCTTAGGGCGAATTCACACCTTGACAGAAAAGCGGAAAACAGAAAAGCAGAAACCAATCAGAATTCGCGCTGGTAGCCGACAGTTTCTGCTTTCTGCTTCTCTTACTACCAGCATGAGTTCTGATTGGCTTCTGCTTTTCTGTTTTCCGTTGTTCTGTCAAGGTGTGAATTCGCCCTTAGAGTGACGCGGTTAGTGGGAACGCACCCTTAGGGTACGATTAATCGATCAAAATATCTTATTTTATTGCATCATTTGCCGCGCGACTCCTTGTGCGACGCATCGATTAGGTTACTCAACATTCTAGAGATAAAATAATCTTTTTTTGTATGAAATCCAGGATTGCATGGCAAATTACGCAATAAAATGGGATGTTTTGATTGGTCAATTCGGATAACGCGCGCGTGACGCGCTCAGTGGAAACGCACCCTAGTGCTCGTTTTGACATCGAATACATCGACGCATATCGACCGACGACGTCAACTGTCAAGTGTCGAGGTGTAATAACAGTCTACAGTGATTTCTTTTGTATTCACTTGCATTTTGAGCACAAATTTATCAGTCTCAAGAAAAAAATTGACAAAATCGATACCTAACAGGATGGTCAGTTTGTAGCATAGACCGTTCGTTGAATGTGATAAGCCCCTCTTTTCTTTAATTTTTAACCTGCCTGCACGTGAGTAAATCCTGTAGTTTTCCCTTGCGCACATCTTATCGCGTATACGTAATTTTCTTAACGATTCGTAACTTTTCCCCATTACAACTGTGTCGACAGCTCGAGCTTGTTTAATCTGTCGACAGTTGATAAATCTATGAATTATAATTTTTATATGTTGTTTTATATGTATACCAGAGGTTAGAATTTATAGTTGAGAAAAGATAGTCCGCCTATAAAAGTTAAAAATGGAGTATTTGAGAAATATTTATAATTCTATGACAGTATGTTGTAAACAAAATATTTTCTGTGTGTTAATCTTTGCTGTTTTTTTGTTCTAGTAAGTTATTGTATACTGTGTAATAGCTTACTTTACAATAGATTAACCTATACTTGTTCTAGTTGTTAGAATGACTCAATTTTCATTTGTTGTTGATAGAATAGCTTTGACTTTTTTTGTTGGAAACTTGTGTTATTAGTTGACTTTACACTAGATATGTTATTTACAAATGGATATGTCTAATTTTAAGCATGTCATAAATTATCCAGCAGTCGATTGTGCATTTTTTAAACGAGGTGAAAATTACAAAAATGTGAGCAAATTCACTAGATAATTTCACTAGATTGATTAATGAAATTCAAAATATTCTAGCAAATTTGCTCGCTTCTGTAATTTTCACCTTATTTCGAGATACACAATTGAGGGCCTATTTACAACAAAGAATCTAGACAAATTTTTAGGTGAAAATATATTGCAGAAGATGTCTTGGCTATTTGGCAAAAAAAAGCACAAGGATTCACCTCCAGAATCCAGGGATGAGCAAGAGGACCGGCCTCCCGCAGATCCAGGCGATGATTTCATAGTAATTGAAAGAAGAAGAACTTCTTTGCCACCTAATGTCAGTGACGACGGTATTTCTTATCCTAGTGGATTGTACCCCTTCATCGGTGGAACACCAATGAACCCTGCAATGTCAGCTGGTAATTTACCAAAACTGATTCAGCAAGCGGATGCTCCACATTATCTGAGTGGTGTGCCATTTAAGTTATGTAAACAATTGCAAAGTAATATGAACAACGACTTGGAGATAGATGGTTTACGGATTAGCGAAATAATGTCTTTCGTTGAAAGATTAGAAAATCAAAATTACAATTACGATTTCTCGCTTGAAAATGGAGTTATTACAGAAATGGATAGTAGAACTGACGATTGACTTGAAACCTCTTTGATTGTTATTGTTACATATAATAGGAATGTAAATTCTACGAATTAAAGAATCAAATTTTGTTATAGATATATATACATACGTAGCTTTTAATTGTGTGAACATAATAGTTCTTTTTAAAGATGAGATAAAGAGGAAAATGTTGCATGTAATAATAGTAGATGTTAAATTTCTTTTATTCACATTTTTTTAAAACGTTCCTATTTTTCATGTAATAACAAATAAATACGTGATATCTTAAGTATATTAGTTACAAAAATAATACATGAATATTAAGCTTTTGAGAAAAAAATTAGTTTGCAGGCTTGAATTATTATGAAAGAAAGTATAACACCAATTTAAGATTAATTTTTTATGTATTTAAGTTGCTTAGAGAGATAGTTTTATTGCCATAAAATATATGTAATTAATGCACACGTTCGATACGTTATATATTATTCGTGATATATTTCATGACATACTAACAAAAAGCGTTCTAAAAAGACAGTTGTATAAATTATACAGCTGTATATAAATAAAATGTAAATTATATAAATAAAAATAATTTCTTTAAACGTGTATATATATATATATATATATATATATATATATATATATATATTATACACATACACATATATACATACAATATATTGTCATGAAAATGCCATATATCATAGATTTAATTTTATTGTTACATAACATTTATGTAATTAATATATATGTGTATTTTATATATACCTATTGTAAAAATTAAACATAATAAATTATATTTATATCTGATAAATGTAGATATGTTGTATTTATTGGTGGAAATGTATATACAAAATTTCTTTTATTTGCTCTTGAGGCTGCAATGCTAAAACTTGCCATTTTAGAAAAGTTATATTTATCCATATATATTTTTTCTTGTCAAATTCTTATAGAATATTTCAAGACTCGCACGTGCGTCGTATTACCTCTTAAAAGAACGCGTTCTCAAAATAATTTTCAGTTGAAAATTGTAATGTGAACATATCGAGGCTATAATATTTTTTAAATTACAAATAATAAGTTATCCAATTGTAGACTAAAATTCATTTCATTCATTGCGCTTAACATTGTACATACAACGTGTAACTATAAGAGGATACATCCGTCTTTTATTAGTATTAACAATTAATATGCAATAGTAACAAGATTCTTGTACTATTTAAACGAATTTTTATATTGTGAATAACAATTTTATTAAGCTATTACAGAGAAAATTGTATAATACATTTGTTATAAGAAACAATCTGTTACATTTAATGTTTCTTTAGATTTAAAAATTTACACTGTTGATTTTGTCTTATCTATGATAAAAAAGGACTGCTGCATTAAGAAATCTAACGTGCAAAGTCTACAATGCGGTTGCAATGCCGTGTGTTTGAAATTAATGATGGACTCATTTGTGTAATAAGGGTTCGAAAAACTCGTATGTGTTAAGATACTATACTTGAGACGGTTTTAAATATGAGAACCAACTTTAATATGAATACCTAAAAGATCAAACTTCCTATGGACGTTTAGATATCCAGCCACTGATTCCAAGTCAAACATATGTCGTCCATTTCATGTCCATGGACGTGCGGACATAAAAGGGATACAAA
>NW_012028325.1:9088-19503 GCF_000956235.1 Wasmannia auropunctata
TCTTAAAATACATTTTATGTATTTTAAAACGATTAAATTAATTGATTAATTTAATTTAGAAACGAATAAATTAATAAACAAAATCAATATTACCGTACCCGCGCGCCGGCCGATCGTCGATTTAATGCGCCGCACCTGACGGCGCGCTCTTAATGCTTTATGGTTGGACAGTTTCAACAGCTCACTATTCAAAAACCATTGACACTTCAACATTTTGCTATTAACATTTTCGACTCAGTTTTTCATAAGGAATACGTAGATGCCGGCTCCTCCGGGTGACCTGGATCACCCTGTATATCTTTTTCAATAACATTTACAAAGAAATTATTTCTTTGCCTCAATCGTTTTAACTTTATTATTTTCGGATTCAGAGACAAATTTTGCATAAAATTCATTTTGCACCCCGGCCGAAGTGACATTCTCTAAATTTCAAATATATCTACATTAAAAAATGCAAATAATCTTGATGAAACGGAATATACTTTTTTTTAAATTTCATTTCTATTTTTACAGACATATCAATAATTTAATTGTAAAAAAAATTATTTTTGTTACACAATATAGTACCATTTTTCAATCATTGTTCCGCCAAAGATCAATAGCCTTTTTTGCCATCGATTATTTAAATTATTTTCTTTTAATGTTTCCTCTTACAAAAAGATCAGATTTGGCGAAAATTTGAACCGGATACTTTTTTAATCTGCCCAGATATACATTCAAAAAGCTGGAGTCTCTGGCTGAAAACCAGAGAGGTGACAACATAGAACATATTAAAAATTTGAGAGTGCTCAAGTATTTTACTGTAAAATATAGCTTAAAACTTATTTAGATATAACGGCCATCGAGTACTTAATAGTAACCCGACAATCTTCAACTTATCAATCGCCCAACTGATCATCATTTTTTTCATGAAGAAAAATAAAATTTTAAAGTGTTTTTTTAAGTTTTTATACTTTACATGAAGTTACATTTTAATAATAATTAAGATTTTAGACTTATATAAAATTCTTTATTTTTCACGTCATTTCCTGAAAATCAGTCTGAAAAAAATAATTTATTTGTTTAAAATATACATTAAAATGTGAGAACATACCTGATTGCTACACAATTATTCTGCTCAAGAGTTTTCGAAACTTCTTCACGGAAAATGAATCGTCCCTCTCCATGAGCTACCCATACACCTAGCACGCTATCCTGCATGCCTTTTAACATGATCGACGGTGAGTTCTCAATTCTAACAGTGGTCCATCTGCATTCGAATCTTTCCGAGAGGTTATGATCTAAATAAACTCCAGATCTGTCTTTAGTGTCCTCGTCACCCACCCAGCCTAATAGGCTCATCAACTGACAACCATTGCAAACACCCAAACTAAATGTATTTTCACGAGAAACAAATCGCCGTAATTGCTCACGTAGAGATGGATGAAAGAGAAAACTGGCTGCCCATCCTTTGGCGGAGCCACAAACATCGGCATAGCTGAAACCACCGGGAAAGATAACACCCCTGAATACTTCCAATGTCACTTGGTTTTCCAGCAAATCTTGCATCGTAACATCCCAAACATCGAAGCCGGCTTCTAATAGAGAAGCTGCCATTTCTCTGTCCCCATTAATCCCTTCCTCTCTTATGACAGCTACCCTGACACGTTCTAATGTATTCTTTAGTATCGGATGAGATCTAACGGGGTCGAAATTAAGACGATAGGCTGGAACAGTTCGTTCCCGTAGTCTCGAAAATTCTTCCAAGGCACAAGTGATGTTTGTTTGATGGCGTTCCAATTGATAACTAGTTTCTTCCCAAATACTCATTGAATCGATTACTGTAGTGCTCAATACAACTTCATTTCGAACTTTAACGATCACCTTTGAGTTCATTCCAAGTTCCACAGACTTTCCAATTAAATATACTGGAACTTCGTAGCATTGAAACATTTTCATTACTTCATCTTGATATTTTTCATCAATTTCCAATATCCAACCAACCTCTTCGGAAAATAAAATGTCAATGGCAGGTGCAGATTTATGAGTTATATCAATGTTTACTCCAGAGATTCCAGCAAAGCACATTTCTAAAAGACATGTAATCAGTCCACCATCGCTAATATCATGACCGGCAAAGACTTTCTTATCGGCGATTAATTGTTGTATAACATTAAAGGCATTTTTAAATGCTTGCGTGTTTTCGATGTCCGGCACATCATTGCCTAATTGACAATAAACCTGAGACAGGGCTGTTCCTCCAAGTCGGTTCTTGCCATAAGACAAATCAATAAAGAGCAGACAACCTTGTCTTCCCATAGCGGGTGCTTTAAGATCCGGAGTGATTACTTGATAAACGTCAGGACACGGTGCATAGCAAGATATGACGAGAGTACCGGGTGCCTTGACAATATCTTTGTTAATACGTGTAGCCATGCTGAGCGAGTCTTTACCGCCATCAATTGCGATCCCAAGTTCCTTCATTAGTGAACACATCGCCGAGCAAGTCTTATAGAGTGCCGCGCCTTCACCCGGAAGTTTTGCCGGCCACATCCAATTACCACTACATTTAACATCTTGCAATGCAGAAATTCGCGCAAATACCAAATTGCTAAGAGCTTCAATTATTGTCATTCGGGCGCCGGCTGCTTCGTTCACTAATCCTTTAATCGGCTGTTCACCAATAGAAGTTGCAATGCCCTTAGTAGAAAAATACGAAATAGCTGTCACAGCAACGTCTGCCAGAGGGGTATGCAAAGGACCAACGCATTGTTGTTGAGCCACTAAACCAGTTACGCAACGATCTACTTTATTCGTTAAGTACCTAACAAAAAATATCAAGTGTTAAAATTTTTCAGTATTATATACTTGCAAAAATTTTAAAGAAAGAAATTATAAAAACAAGAAATTTTTTAATATTTTTACTTTACTCAAAAATTATGTACGAGGGGCGTTCAAATCAAACCGGGACTTTTAATTTTATGAGCAGAAGAAGAGATCCTGGGTGAATCTTATTAATCATGCTGATTAGTTACAAGTGTCTTCTACGCCGTATAGTAGCGTTAATGTCGCGGGCCACGCGAATTACTTTTTAAGCAATATGGCGCGCAACCATGTCAGTTCAAAAACTAAACAGCGTTGTTGTAAAGAAATTCCTCGTGAACGAAGACGTAAAACATAGTGAAATTCACAGAAGACTTCAACCACAGTACGGAGATCTGACTTTTAGCCGCAATAAAACATTTGAATGATACCATTTTAAGGTCGGCCGTAAATCAGTGAGTGACGATCCCGGCCGAGGCAGATCGGTGCCCACTGATTTACGGCCGTCCTAAAAATGCACCATTCAAATGTTTTATTGCGGCTAATTAAGAGTCTGATCTCTATGTAATGTGAAGTCTTCTATGATTTTCACTAGATTTTACGTCTTCGTTCACGAGGAATTTCTTTACAACACACTATTCAGTTTTTGAACTGACATGGTTGCGCACCACATTGCTTAAAAAGTAATTCGCGTGGCTCGCGACATTAACGCCACCATACGGCGTTAGAAGACACTTGTAACTAATCAGCATGATTAATAAGATTCACTCAGGATCTCTTCTTCTGCTCATAAAATTAAGAATCCCGGTTTGACTTGAACACCCCTCGTATATTAGAAAGGCAATAAAAATACTAACTGCAAAAAATAATTTACAATAAACAAAATTGAAAAAAGTACTAACAATAAGTATATTACTATAATTAAGAGCCAGAGAGAAAAGAAAAAGAGAGAGCGAAAGAGAAAATATTTTTATTATTAATACATTTAATACATTTATTATTAATAAACACCTGCGTTGGCTCTCATAGGCACGCGCTATTCTCATTTTTTATTTGTTATCTTAGAGATATTTTAAAATTTCTGTATTTATTAAATTTTAAGTTTATGTTATTTGATAATTATTATTAAATATAATAAATATTATAACTTGAAACTCTCTAGACAAATCAATGTATGGATCAAGTTTTCCTTTATATTATTTATTTTTATAAAAAGTTAGATTAAATTTAATGTTTTAAAACATTAATGTCATTAAGAGTGCATTCCAATATTCTCTGTATTAAAAATCTAGTATATATTGTATATATACATATACAGGGTGTCCCATTTTATATTTGACAGTCAAATATTTGGAAATTGCGAAGTTTGAGAGAAAAATGTTTTAAACAAAAGTTTTAGAAGATTGTTTCTCTTATTTTCATTTTTGAAAATTATTTTTATTTTTTGAAAATAAGAGAAACAATTTTCAATGATCGTGGCCTTGACATGTTATCAAGATCATGATCCTGAACAACATTCAAAAGGTTTCAGCCATTGTTCGGACACCTTGGATAATGCTTATGTCGATGGTACTGTAACTTTCAAGCTTCATAACTCAAGATTTACTTAACCAAAATACATTTTATCTATGTATTTTGGAAAGCTCTCAAAATAAGCTACAAGAATATGCAATAAAAACTAGGGGGTTCCATTAAAAAAAATTCAAAGTAATCTTGTCCTGACCTTGACGACGCCACTCAGAGTCAAACCAATGTTATCATCTTATGTCCCCTCAAAGTTCCAAAACTTTTGTCTGAAACATTTTTCTCTCAAACCTCGCGATTTCCAAATATTTGACTATCAAATATAAAATGAGACACTCTGTATATATGTATGAAAGTATGTATGTATGTAATATCAATTATAGATTTTCGATACTGATAGTAGTTATTGGAATATAGTTTAAAAGATATAGAGCACAAAATATTTTTCAAAAAGTAAATTAAAAAATATAAAATAAGAAAATAAGAATATAAAAGAATAACAACAAAAGTAACAGAATTCGTTACCGTCACTGTAAAAATGTAACGATATTATAGTCCGGGAGGCAGCTGGTTTTTTTTCACTCATTTCACCAAACTTGCTTTATGAATTTTATTGTTATACTGAAGTAGACGATTGCTGAAATGTCGGTCTGGCAGTGTTACTGTGGGACGGGGCAAGACGGTACTCCCACAACCTTGTAAAAAAAAACAATGCACCACGTCATAGTATCAAAGCTAGAACTTTTTTCACTAATTATTGACTTTATTAAAAATGATATAATTATAGTCTGGCAGCAGTCCGTCAGGACGCGACATGATGACATGCCCTCAACTTTGTAAGAAAATAATGCTCTAACGTTATAGTGCCAATGCTGAAATTTTTTTGTAATGACAATTAATAGTAATGTAAGAATGTCAATTACGATCAAAGATGCTCATTAGTATCAAAATTATTAAATTGCTCGTCAATTTAACATGTAATATTATATACACCGGAGTCAGTTTAGAACTGCGTTTTAAGACCGACAATATTCGGCGCGAAATTTGCATTTGAACTGAAAATTGTAAAATTCACGAATAAATATTATTAAGTAAACATCAAGATCCGCTTTGACCGTAATTGACATTCTTACATTACTATTAATTGTCATCACACAAAATTTCAACTTTGGTACTTTGCGTTAAAGCATTATTTTTTTACACAGTTGAGAGCCTGCCATCATGTCACGTCCTGACGGACCACTGCTAGACTGTGATTATATCATTTTTAATAAAGTCAATAATTAGTAAAAAAAAGTTCTAGCCTTGGTACTATAACGTGAGTGCATTGGTTTTTTTTACAAGGTTGTGGGAGTACCGTCTTGTCCCATCTCGCAGCAACACTGCCAGACCGACATTTCAACAATCATCTACTTCAATATAACGATAAAATTCTAAAAGTAAGTTTGGTGAAATGAGTGAAAAAAAAGCCAGCTGCCTCCCGGACTACTACCGTTATTAATAGAAAAAAGTAATGAAAACAGTAACGGCGTTACAAGTATAACATGATACTTCCCATTTCTGCAAGAAAGCACGTATAAAAAATTTTATTCTCTTTCTGTATTAGTAAATAATAATGCAATTAAAAACAAAATATACCGCTTGCTAGCCACTGAAGGAAGCCGTAAAACTCTGTCCAACGCGTTAAGCACAGTTAATCCATCAAGCAGTTTCATTGGAAATCTTTGCACCGGCATGTCATGCAAATTGAAAACCTTGCGAGGCATTTTTCCAAGAATAACCTCTAGCTCTAGATTCACTGGATGCTTACTACTGCTTAGGTTCTTATCTTCATAATTAAGATATTTTGAAGTATCACAATTTTCTTCCTCAGAAACGATGATTTTTCCATTTCCTGTGACAGTGCCAACAAAATTAATTGGACACTTTTCACGCGTAGCGATTTTCTTTAATAAATCGCTGTCTTTCGGTTTGCATAAAATTGCATCGCTTTCTTGATATTCTGCACCCCAAAGCTCCAACGTACTGATACTAGGATCGCCAAGGTCAAATTTCTTCGTGAAAATCACAGCACCGGCAGGCTCAACTAACTCTTTCAAAACGTTTCCATTGCCACCAGCACCTTGATCGTGGATGCTAAGAATTGGATTATCATCACCTATCTCTGCACATGCTCGTACAACGCGATTCAATTTCTGTTCCATTTCAGGATCACCACGTTGCACAGCACCGAAGTCCAATTCCATGCTGTTATCACCTTGCACTTCTACAGAACTTGCTGAGCCGCCACCTACACCGATTCGATAAACGGGTCCACCGATTTTAATTACTTCCATATCCTGTTTTGCTGGAATCTGAAGCAAAATATAATAATTATATAAATAGTAGCTTATAAAATATATAGAGTATTGGGTAATTATCAAGGCACTAGCTTTTAATAGAGCAGATTAAACTAAAAATCCTTTTCTGTTATGCGATTTTCTCAATAACACTGTTGAATTTTGCATCGCGAATGTGAATAGTTATTTTCGACGTATTTTTGCCTGCTAAACACGAATCTGTTGGCAAAAGTTGATTATCACATCACAATTTAAAAAAAAATATATCGAAGGGACCGAAAACGACAACTTCATTTTTCTCAAAACGTGATAGCCAACTTTTCAATGATCGTGTTTAGCTGGTAAAAATATGTCGGATATGACTATTCATACTCGTGATAAAAAAAAATTAAATTTTGTCGAATTGTATTACAAACTATATATTCAAATTGTTATATCTCCGAAACAAGAAATCGGAAACAAGATACTGTAATGAACCAAAATGTATTTTAAAACTATAAGTTGACACTTTCATGTGACATTAACGAAAATGAGCAAAAAAATTAGCTTTCGGTTCTGGAACGTTTTGAAAACTATCAAAAGCGTCATTCTCGACTTCTTTAACGCCATTTTTCTCAAAATTGTGATGTAATAGTCAACTGTTGCTAACGTGCTTAGCAGACAAAAATACATTGGAAATGACTATTCATACTCGTGATGCAAAAAAAGATCAAATTTTGTTTCACAGTGTAATAAGAAATTAATTAATAAAGATTTGCATAAGTGTATATCTCGTAATTTAATGATGAATGAAGTGGCGAAGAAAAGACAGCATCACGCGTCGATTGTAATTGTTACGCTCACGGCGAAGCATTGAGAAAAATGTGCACCTAATAACTATTACCAATAATGTATATGTGATACTAGACTGTATTTTCACAGACTTTTAAATATTAACTTTAGATTTGTTTGTATTGCTTGAAATCTTTACAAATTTTTACATTTAAAACGAGATAAATATACAGAGTGGGCAATTTAATGTCCCACCCCAAATATCGTTTTTCCTACACCTTTTACCAAAAAAGGATTTGAGGTAGAAGTTTTAATGTTTTAAGGCGATGCTGGCAGGTCGGCTAAATTTGCACGAAGTCGGTAAAACAAACTTTTCAATTTCAGGGTACATTTCATTTAACGCTCGCAACGCTCTTGGAATAATTTC
The DNA here is from genome assembly GCF_000956235.1 of Wasmannia auropunctata. Lineage (NCBI taxonomy): Eukaryota > Metazoa > Arthropoda > Insecta > Hymenoptera > Formicidae > Wasmannia > Wasmannia auropunctata. The sequence continues at coordinate 16,952 of NW_012028325.1, forward strand.
ATTCTTATTGTTTATTAAATGTTAAACAAAGATAAGTGCTCGCGAGCGACGGGACGTTAAACGGAACTTACAATATCGTTGTTTCACTTAAACACGTACATTGTTCTAATCTAACATATTGAACCATTTTTTGCAAAATCCGGCACTTACTATTACACGCAATTTTTGCTCTATTTACCATTTTGTATCTTAGCGAAGCATACGAATTTTAGGCTAAGCACTCACACGGAATATAGGGAGGCCCAGATTCAAAACCCTGGCTAGGTAATATTTTTTGCAGTAAAAAAATATTTATGTCCCGTCGTGGGGAAGAGAGAAATTCATTAGATGCCGGTGTGTATCACTTATTAAATTGATTATCAATTTAATAATGTGATATTACTATTCTGTTTCAAGTAAGAACTGCGTTGTGACCGACAGTAATAGCGTGCAGTTCGAGGAAATAAAATATGTATGTAAAATTTACACAAAAATATTGTGAGCACCAAGATCCTGTTTTGACTGTTTCTCGGCCTTTCAATTTAATTTCATACAAATTACCATAAATTGCAGTAACGATATTTTTTCTACGCTTTCAATCGTAGCTCGAAAGGCTTTGTATTATTCATTCATGTAATCCAATGTGCGCGAGTTACTCATTTTGTACATATAAACTACAGAAATTTTATACTAATGAAATGTTTAAGTCAGATGACAGCTGTACGGTCCAAAAAATGTAATTTTTTAATTTTTTTCGTTTTTACTACAAATTCGTAGCTGGCGCGCTTACATTTTATATCTATACTGCTCAAAAAAATTATGGCATAGAAAAATTTTTAAAAATTGGTCAACTTTAGCTCCAACTCAACTTTAGTCAACGGTAACTCCGCAAAAAATCATCATAGGATGATGAACTTTTTTTCAAATGAAAGTTTAAAATCTCTACTTTAAGGTACTGTGGGTCGATTTTAAATTTAATGCATCTCTGCTACTGTAAACTCTTAAATCTGAAAGCATGTTTGCTATTACTGAAAATTGTAAAGTTTGACGGAATGTACACGGACTTGCTAAAATTTTTCTCGAAGATGCGGTTAGTTTGTAGCGTTATAAAGTTTGAATCTTTCTCTTTAATTAAAAAAAAAAAACAAGTCATTGCGATTTTTTTCACAAAGTTACAGCATTTTAAAGTAACCCTTTTATTTTTCTCATGTAGGGTCGGCAATACCCGATGTGCACTATAAGGAAGTTGGCGATCGGATTTTGCACATCGTATGTGTAAATGTATGTTTTACACACGCCCGCACGCACACAATGTGCAAAATCCGATCGTCAACCTCCCTGTGATGCACATCAGATAATATCGACCCTACATGAGAAAATTTCAAAATTTGACGAAATGTACGGACTTGCTAAAATTTGTCTCCGAAATGCGGTTTGCAGCATCATAAAGTTTAAACCTTTCTTTTGAAAAAAAAAAAACAAGTTGCTATATGATTTTTTTACAAGTTACAGCATTTTAAAGTAACCCTTGTGTTTTTCTCATGTATGGTCGGCATTACTATCGATGCACTATAGGGAGGTTAGCGATTGAATTTTGCACATTGTATGCGTGCGGGCGTGTGTAAAACATACACTTACACACACGGTGTGCAAAATCCGATCGCCAACCTCCCTATAGCGTACATCGAGTAATGCCGATCATACTTGAGAAAAATACAATGGTTACTTTAAAATGCTGTAACTTTGTAAAGAAAAATCGTAGCGACTTGTTTTTTTTTTCAAATTAAAAAAAAAGGTTCAAACTTTATGACGCTGCAATAGCCCAGTCAAATGAGCCGAAATTTTGACTAAGATAGGAAAAAATACTAGAAATGTTGCCACTTCGTGGAGGGGTGTCTTTTGGGTTAAAATTAAGGTACAAAAAGCTCATCCCCGTATCATGGTTGTTGCGAAAATTAGGGCCCAAAAAAGGTCCAAAAAAACGGTTTTTCGCCAATAACTAAAAAAGTTTCACTTTTAGGGGAAAAAGTGAAGAGGCGAAAATTGTAGAGAATTAAATTTTACACAAAAAAGGTCTATACAAAAATTTTGTACGACCAACTGCAGTTGAACTAGATTTTTTTAAAATAAGGACTATTTTATGAAAAATGAAAAACACTCGAACGCGTCATGCATTTTTCGTCGATAGCTCAAAAATGCCGATTCGGATCGGAAAATGATTGAAATAAAAGTTGTAGACAATTTAATTACGAACAATTTCCTTTTTTCATTTTTTTTATACGATCAATATTGATAGAGATATGAATTTTTGAAACATTTATTATCCTTTGTCGAATACGGTTTTTTCATGATAAAATCGCTAATAATTCAAAATCTATAGCTTTAACGCAAATTTTGCATTTATAAAAGTGAAAGATAATTAAATTTCGAAAATTTTGATATATTTACAAACTCATTTTGAAAATATGTGCAGTGCGATAATGCTAAAAAACATTAAAAATTGTCATTTTTTCGTGCATTTTGTCAAAAAAAGTCAGTTCCGGTGAGGTGTAGGTCAAATTTTGTCTGTACAT
>NW_012028325.1:19842-20418 GCF_000956235.1 Wasmannia auropunctata
CAAATCTTTGCCAGTGCTCTTTGATCACGGTTTGTGTCGTCATCCGTTCCCAAAATACAATTCCATAGCCCATCCATTATAAGCGACATTTTCATGGTAAATTTCCAATTATTATAGTTCTTGGATCCTTCCAGTTTTTCAATCGTATATCCGCCACTACCAATAATAAATTGAGGCGTTGAACTATTGTTTGCCATGATTCGGCAGTGAGAAGTCTTTTTCTTTCGAGAAACTTCGATGTAAAATTACACGCCACGTGGCCGGCTAACCTTGGCACACCATAAGCACCGAGAAAAAAAAACTGCACAGTCGTGCTTTGCACTTTTTAACTTTTTACGTAGACACAGTCGAGACTTAGCCTGGGCCCATAACCTGATGGGATATCGGCAATAATTCGGCGAGATTGAAAGAACTTATTGGAAAGACTTTATTAAAACAGCGCTCTTAACTGGTAGAGGTACAAAAGAATAATGAATGATGAAAGAGACGGAAATGCTATACTATTGCGCATAGAATACAAAAATAGTATAGATGGCTAACCAAAGAATTTAGGAACACTAAAAATAACTAGAAAAA
>NW_012028325.1:22161-23110 GCF_000956235.1 Wasmannia auropunctata
TGATATCCTTTTGATCCAATCTGTATATCCATCTATCTTCGTTGCTGATACGTTGGACTTTCCTCTAATCTGGCATTCGGACTTGTTGTATACGTGACACTTCTGATCGTCGAAAACAATTATTAAACCTTTTTCAGCCATTTTGCTTACAGATAAAAGGTTAGTTGCAATTTCTGGCACGTACATAACATCTGAAATAATTCTTTCTTGATTATTTATTAAATTTACTGTTATCTCACCTGTTCCTTGACTGTACATCTTCTGGTTATTTGCCGTAAAGACTTCCTTTGTATCGTTATTCGTATACTTAGAGAACCAGTCATTTCGCATGCTCATATGCGTTGTACATCCCGAATCTATGAACCAGCTATCCTTATCAAAACTTCCAACTGCAAAACTTGTCAATAACAGCTTGTCTTCTGTCTTTTTCTTAGATGAATTATCCTGATTATCCTTCTTATCTTTTGTCTTCCATTCCTTTTTTATTTGTGGACACTTCGGCTTAATGTGGCCTTTCTTTCCACATTTGTAGCAGGTCACTTCTCTTTTTCGAAACGTACCTTTATTTGCACTGTTCGTAGCGAACGCGGCTTCATTTCCACTACTGGCATCTGTACTTCCTCTTCGATAATCTTCGGAAAGTAACCTCGTTTTTACCATGTCACTAGTAAGCCTTTCATGCGTCGCTTCTAATCCCATAATTAACGGATCAAATTCAGCCGGAAGACCGCCTAACATGAGTACTGCTACCTCTTCGTCGCTTATGTTATGTCCAATGTCTGCTAATTGTTGCACTAATGAGACGAGGCCACTGATATATTCATCCATAGAATTAAAATCTTCGTACTTGGTTCGAAGCAATCTTCGCAGAAGACTCAATCTTCGACACAATCCTTTGTCTTCGAATGCTGCCTGTAGATTCTGCCATGCATCTTTGGATGTGTCAGCT
>NW_012028326.1:0-2224 GCF_000956235.1 Wasmannia auropunctata
TAAATATTTTAAGTTTTTATAATATTATGATCTTGTGATTTCAAATTTTTATAATTATAAAAATTTAAAATATTTAAACACAATTTATGTGTTTTATTTGACATTAAATATTTTAAGTTTTTATAATATTATGATCTTGTGATTTCACGCCACATCATACCTTGCTCGTTCCTTGTCGAGTTAAAATTTCTTATTTATTTTTTTAAACACGAGCTAATTTACGTAGTTTTTAATTTATAAGAGAATATTTATATACACGCTTGTCTAGAATTTTAAATATACATTTTGAACATTTTAAATATAAAAATTTGTTGTACCTTATCACACATTGTTACACTTTAAGCTGATGCGTCTCGGCTTTGTATTCTCTACTCAACTCCAGTTGCCTGATCCTCGCGTAAGACGCGCTGGCAGCCAGGACGACGACGTTGCTTATCCACCAAAGAAACGATTTCTCCCCGTTGAACCAATAGGTCGCTAAAACCGTTTGGGCGCACGCCTTCGCGGTACCGCTAACGTTGTGCGTCAGAGGCGACGTGACTTTTATCTGAAGGGCGGTGAAATATCCGATGGCGAAGCCGAATACCCCGCCGATTGTCATGGCACCCCAAAAGAAGGGATGTCCAAGCTTCTCGTAATTATATACAGTCGCGTGCTCGCCGCTGATTATCATTAACGGAACGAAGATGACAATGCTGTACACGTTGTTGTAGTAGGAGAGTAACCAGATATCCTGATTCACGACCGGAAGCGTCTGTTTCATACGGATAGAATATAAGGACAACGACAGCGATCCAAGCACGCCGAAAAGTGTTCCGAGGACCGACAGAGAACCCGCTACATGTTCCTGATCTACCCCTAACCAGAACCCAGCGATAATCGCTGCGCAGCATGCTACGCATTTGAGAGATGTCGTTTGTCCTGCAAGTTGAGCTAATTAGTTTCTCGGAGATCGTTTTTCAGTTTAACTGGCATTTGTCTGTGCGGGAATCTCACCGAGTAAAAGGTAGGTAAACACGACATTAAATACTGTTGTTAGCGAACGGCCCACGTAGTAAAATGCCACGTCGACGTATTTCAGGCATAAGTTATTAGTCGCTATCATTGCAGTAAACAGGATTGACAATGGCAATACCTGTAAAAATTAAAAAAATATATATATATATATAGACATTTTATATTATTTTCACATAGATAAAAAACTGTTAGAGAGAAATTACAAGATTTAAAGTCACATTCTTTTATACATTCTAATTCAGAATTCATATTTTTATCGTTAAATTTGTTTACTCAATGTTTACCTCTTAATTTAAAATGTAAGCAATTTTTATACAAAGATACAATCAGAGATACAATTTATTAAAAAATTATAAAAACAGTAGGAAAGAAATTACAAGATTTATAGCCATTTTTTAATATACTAATTCAGAATTTATCTTTTTTTAAATTAAATTTATTGAATGTTTATTTGTCAATTTAAAGTGTAAGCAATATTTATGTAAAGATACAAAAACAGAAAGAAATTACAAGATTTGAAGCCACATTCTTTCAGACATTTTAATTCAAAGTTACAATGCTTTGTTAAATTTACATTGAAATGTTTATCTTTTAATTTAAAGTATAAACAATCTTTATACAAAGATTTTCCTCAAAATTGAAATAATTCGTTTCTGATAGTTTGTAAATGAAAAAAAAAAAAACACTATAATAATATTCCTAAAGCAAGTTTCATACCTTTTTCAAAGTATCCTTTTTAAACGGATTACCTTCTGCAATTTCAATGCAATCTGGGAACCATTGAGACATTTTACGTAAAGTAATACAGATAGCTACACTCACTATACATTGAAACCAAGTTACAAATAGAGGAGCATCCAAATTCACAGTATCGCTCGACAGGAGTGCTTTATTCACAAACACAGTTAGGATGGACACTATCCTGAAGATTATTTAAAAAGTACATTTAAAGATCTTTGAAAAATTATACTGAAAAGTATTTATAATTATATGTAAAATAATTGTGATTAAGAGCTTCATTTTTATAGTTTATTTAGTACTGCTGTAATGTTAGTAATAGTTACATTTACAGTCTTACTAAAAAATATATATAGTTGTCACAGAAAATGACAACAAATTATAATTGAAGTGTTATAAATGCATTTACTTTTTTCTCTCAATGTACTGACATTTTAAATTGTAAAGACAGTTATAACTATTTTATGCT
>NW_012028326.1:3969-5332 GCF_000956235.1 Wasmannia auropunctata
TAACGTATTGTAAACGATATAGCGGTCTAAGCTCACCCTTCGGCCGAGGAGACAGAATGGCTGGATTTTTCTTAGACAATATCGATAACGACGATTTATCCACATACATCCCTGTCACTTTTCATTACAACGAGGGAATATGCGGGTTACGCGGAGTGTTCGGTTCGAACGATGTTATCCTTAACGGCCAAATCCTCTACAATCTGATTGTGCGCACTCTAAACGTTTCTGCTGCGATAGAGTATCCCAGGTATATAAAAAAAATTTAATAATCTCAAATAAATAGATAAGAAGTATAAGATATATTGACGACGTATAAATTTATTTATTTATTTTTTGTAGGTACTATTTCGCCTCCGACGGTATGGTGATTGAAAATAATGAAAGACATTCGATGGAGGCTGCCTTGCAGGCTCGGCTGTACTCCGTCATATCGTCATTATCTCATGACGGTACCTCGTCCGTGGGAAGCGTAAATGCAATTGTTAAAAGGAAGGATTCGCTATCGAGCCATTCGGACAGTCGTGGAAATGGAATTGCGTCACGATTTTAAGCCATATACGCCTTGTTTCGTAGAAGCGTATACATAAAATATCAACGAGAATAATCTCTTGGAGATTACATGATGCTGTGATATTAGAGGATGTCAGATACGCAGACTCACTCAACGTGTGAACGCGCAGTGTTTTTTTTTTTGTAGAAAACTGGCTGGACTGTAAATATCATAGATTTAATATTTAAAATATTTGATCTTATACTGTTTCACATGCATTAATATGTACATACAGATATTTTTACATACTGATGCAAAACTGTGGAATGAACTTTGGGTCAGTTTGCGTGTATAAGGAACAGCTCTCTTCCATACGTTGCTTCGAATTTTCTTAAAATATAAGAGAATAAATAAGAAATTTTAACTCTGCCAAGGATCGAGCAACGTGAAATCACAAGATCATAATATTATAAAAACTTAAAATATTTAATGTCAAATAAAACACATAAATTGTGTTTAAATATTTTAAATTTTTATAATTATAAAAATTTGAAATTACAAGATCATAATATTATAAAAACTTAAAATATTTAATGTTAAATAAAACACATAAATAGTGTTTAAATATTTTAAATTTTTATAATTATAAAAATTTTAAATATTTAATGTAAAATTTAAAATATTTAAACACAATTAATGTGTTTTATTTGACATTAAATGTCAAATTGTGTTTAAATATTTTAAATTTTACATTAAATATTTAAAATTTTTATAATTATAAAAATTTAAAATATTTAAACAATTTATGTGTTTTATTTGACATTAAATATTTTAAGTCTGTCTCTTATACACATCTCTGAGCGGGCTGGC
>NW_012028326.1:12421-18811 GCF_000956235.1 Wasmannia auropunctata
ACAGAGATTACATTGTTTCACGCACCAAGTTCTGCGTTATTAGACTCTTAATGCCTGATTTATTATTTTCGGATTATCGTTTTTTAGATTAAAGTCTTTATATATGTCAATTTTAAAATAAATTAACTTTCAATATCAGGGGCCTTCGAGATGGGGCCACGTTTACTTTCTAAAGGGATAAAATTAAATTTAAAAGTAAAATTCAAAAAACTTCCCTATCAGTAAAATTTCCTGAGAATTCCAGGTTCCCGGTAATACCCTGAGTTTGTTAGAAATCTATCACACAATTGTCTTACACATGTCGTCCTATTTCTCCAATGACCAGCAAGGCGAATATGTGCTGCGCAACGTTCTGAATGTCAGATGGATTCTGAACGTCCTTCAGCAACTGTTGTACAATACACTGTGCCTCGTCCTGCCATGTGATTGTCAGTGCGGCCGCGCACTTGGCCAACGAGTGATAAGCCTGCTTATGAAGTAGGGATGAATTAACCGGTACTATTAACATCTGCAAAAGATCTCTGTATCCAAGATTCGGCAGATTTGCTTGAACTAGGGCTTGGAAAAACTCGAGCATAGAATTTAATGCGACACCTGTTTGACAAAAATTCAATTCAATTTGTATAAGCGTTGTAACTGAAATTTTCAATTCGTTTAATTATTAAAACGAGGTATTTTTACTTACCTTGAAGAAGCGGCGATTTTACTAAAATGAGTATTTCTGGCAAGATATGTTCAGAAACCCTAGTCAGAGCAGTCGGATGTAACTTTGCTATGGTAGTGAGAAGATTCAGCGTCAACTGCGCAATGTGCAGATCTGACTCGTTTAGTAATGCAGGTAACTCTGTAGTAACCTGCAAAAAAAAAGTTATCATTCAATTGATCCTTTGAGTAATATACACGGTAAATAATATTCCAATAAAATAGAAAAATGAAAATTTTTTTTAATTTGATAGTTAAAAAAATTTTCATATTAATTAATCAACCAAAAAAGTTTTGCTCGTTTATTGGCTCAACTCTTTTCTATTTTATTGTTACACATACGAGCGACAATTATTTTATAACTTAATAATATAATTATAAATAACAAAAAAAATCTAATCAAATAACATAAATTATAATAAAACATAATTATAAAATTTTTTACTAACATAAAATTTATAAAAACTACTATTAAAACAAATTTTATCATAAATTTTATTAAAATTTTCTAATATTAAACATATAATATAACTCATTACCATAAAATCGAACAATTATCACCAACAACCCTAACCTTAAGACCCTCTCCTCTCACAAACTCTAAAAACTAAATAATAAATTAAATGAAATTCTTTGTCTTTATAAATCTAAAAATAAAAAAAAAAATTAATGAAATATTTATTACCAATATCTCAATCAATATTAATACTATTAACATATACTTATACATAAATATTATTAATATTAAAGATATTACAAAAAATTGCATATAAACTATTATATCAAAAAATATAAGTAAAGTTTTATAATTTAAATTAAAATATTAATTTTGTAAATTAAATATATATATATAACATATATATATAAAACATATATATATAAAACTATAATTCTTCAAAAAAATAAATAACTTTATTCCTTTAATCTCCAAAATTAATATTCTAAATAAACTATTCTTTGCCCTAAATAATATGATAAAACTATCTAATTTAATCCTTTTATTAATTTTGCCACTAATATTTATTATTTTTCTTCTCATTACTAACCATATACATCCTATTATTATAATTATTTATTTAATTATTTACAGAATTATTACTACTATCATCATAACTTCTTGATCATTTAACCATATCTACTCTATTATAATCTTTCTAATCATAATTATAATAATATTCCATTACCTTATCAAGTAAATCCGGATGCAGAGCCGAGCTATAATTGCATACCAATGTATCCAGAAGCGGGAGAGAGGAGAGTTTCAAAGCGCGTTGATTTTTCCTTAAGAAGGATCCAAGAATGGGTATTGCTTCTTCCTACAAAATGCGACGACAGTTTGTAGAAAGAGAGAATTGCATCGGTTTCTCGACGTCGCATTTCTTGTTTTATAAATTTACCATGATCGGTTTCAGATCGACCCTCAGGGGAGACGCGGCTATGCAAGTTAGAGCCTTAACAGTGGTGAGTCTTGTTATCTCGTTGCGCAACCTATCCAGGAAGATGGGCAGGCACACGTGCAGCTTGTCCGACAGAGTGTCGCCAAAGTGCGCAAGGATCTGTCCCATGCAGGCGATAGCTCTCTCCTTCACCTCTTGATCGATATCCGCCGTTTTCAGCCTCATCAAAGTGCAGTGATATATTTCGTTGGATAACGAGGTGAAACCGCGGTAGAATGGTTTCTCTGCAAAAGCGTTAGTCCGTCCATAAGTAATTGCTCTTACCATCCGCTGCGAGTGCAAATAAAAATTGAACGGTAAAATGCCTCCTCACCATGAGGTCTGATAACTTGCACAAGCTGCTGCAACACGAGCAACGCTTCGGCAGCGATCTTGTAGAACGGATCGCCGACAGCCAGTATAATCGGAGGTGCCAAAACGGGCATGTGAACGTGGAACGCCTCGGGTTGATGCGTCACCAGGAGCGTGTGCACGAAGGCTAAAGTATCGATCTTCATATTCGACGAGGAGTTCTTGTCTCCCAGGGAATACTGTATGCCGGGGATCAGCGCCGGAATATGATTAGTTAAAGCTCCAGGCAAAACGAGCACCAGCTCCTTCAGCAAAGAGAAACAATCCTGTCTTGTTTTAATGCTCTTTTCCTTCATCTGACGGTGAACCGCCTTCACTATTAGCGGTACTTGCTGTTGCAACAGCGAAACGGGTCCGTCGTCGTCTTCCATCGCGTCAGGATCAAGCGCAACTCCGGTAGCCGGCCTTGTTTGCCTCAACAAAGCGATATATGCGTGAAAGATGTCTGACTTGACATTCTCTTCCCTTTCTGCAATTATGTAATATAGTGCAATTTCATTAATTCGAATGATAAATAATAAATAAGATGGACAATAAATAAAATTATACAATAAATTTTATTAAACCAAACAGAGAATGTAGCTCAATATATAATAAATCAATAAAAAATAAAGGGCTATGAGCCAAAGCAGGATGTTGTGTGTTCCAAATAACTGAAGTCTTTAATTATAAAATATATATATAGTAGACAGACGTTTCGATCCAAATAGGATCATTTTCAATGTTAAAACGCAAAATTAATCATACATAGTTAAAAACAATATTCGGTCATCCTAACTGCCTAACCATATCAAATATTAAAATATTAAAAACAAGCACATATGGTATTCTAAAGCTGTCCGGTAATATAAAAATGTGAGGAACTACTTGTCGCATTAAAAGAACTAGATTAAGGCGCAAGTTTTCAAGTTCATGTCGGTCATCAAGACAGCATATTAAAAGGAGCGTAACTACAGTCTCTGAAGTTTTAAGGTAGATAACGTTCGGTCGGTTCAAATACATTATATGGATATTCTTGAAGAGTCCTTATCAACGTTTAATAAAAATTATCAAATGATTAGAAAGTCCATGGCAGTTCTACCTGTATTAACATTGAAAATGATCCTATTTGGATCGAAACGTCTGTCTACTATATATATTTTATAATTAAAGACTTCAGTTATTTGGAGCGCACAACATCCTGCTTTGGCTCATAGCCCTTTATTTTTTACTGAATTTTATTAATTCAAAGGGTCATAAATAAGATTTCTCAATTAACTGAGGACGTTCTCCTTGCATCTTCTCTACTTTTTAAATAAACACTAGAATCCGGTGTACGCGATACTTGCCTTTAAACCTGGCAATTAATGCAGGAGAAACGCCTTTGTAAAGATCTGATAATAACTCTCTTCTACTGGATACAACCGCTTCTAGACACTTTGCAGCTGCTCTACGAACTTTCCAACTCATGTCATCGTCGTCGGAATACTCGTCCTCCGCATCTTCCTCTCCGTCTTCTTCCACATCCATCGCGGCGCCTTCTCCATCAGAGAAATCGTTGACGTCATCGTCGTAATTATAGTTCGGATCGTATGTAATATATATTAGGCAGATCTCTATAATCTATAAAAAAAAAAGATCCAAATATTCCATTAAATAACGCGTAAAATATGTATAAATATTTGTGTAACGCATAAAAACGACTCCATATTGTGTACCTTGTTTATGTGCGGCGTAATTTCTTTCGGACATCTATAAACAAAAGACTCAAATGCCTGCAAACAATATTCCCTCAATTCATCGTCGTCCTCGTTGCTGTACTGAACGATCAACGGCATGACACGTTCTATTTGCTCGCCGAATCTGTGACCCGCCTGCCGGCTGCAATACATTCCGACGGACAAGTTATACGACAATTTATTCCCCTCGTCATCAATTATATTCACACGCAATGCAAAAATCGTTTTACCGACCAGATAGAAGCGATGCACTGGATGTAGGTACGTATGACATTCTTCGCCGTTTGAGTTTGAAGACCCTCGAGGAGATGATCCAGCAGTTTGTTGTACAAATAATTGTTGCTGGACGTCAATAGGTGACTCAGCGCCACTATGGTGCGCTTACGTACCGCTTGTCGTGGCGAGGAGAGTTGCGGTAACAACGCCGCCAGAATTGTAGGGTGAAATGTGACTAGCAGAGCGCCAAATCGGGATAACAGGTCGGCCACGATGTCGAGAGCTTCTAATTGTACGGATACATCCTCTTGCTGAAAATGCATCACAAATATTTTATTGTGTATCGTGCGCGTGCGTGTGTGTGTACATACACATACGCACATAGGGTTGTCACAAAAGATAAATTTTAAAATTCCTTGATTTTTCCACGATTTCCAGACAACAGTGGAAAATTTTCCATGATCAGTATCAAATATATAATTCTAAATCTTAATGTTTAGAAGATACATGTTACAAAAAAGATAACTTATATTATTAGAAGCAACATAAATTTAAAAGTTTAATAACATAATGTAATCCCAAATGCAAATTCAGGCCAGTAAATTATTAACGTCGCTTTGACATTGCTTGTTATGAATTAAACTACAGAATAAAATTCCTTTGGTATAACTGAATTTTCTGTTGCTTGGGGACCAGACAAAAACTCAGTGGTAAAAGCAAAAAGATTTCTATAGACATTTCTTTAATATCGCTAAATATTCAGAATATTTTCGATTGCGATAACAGAGAGAAGTCTCGAACAAAATCATAATTTTCGAAAATTTTTTCGATTTTTATACAAAATCATCTCATTCTGTTATTATCTATTGTTTAATTCTGAAAAAAGATTTTCAAATAAAAAAAAAACAATACACACAAAAACACTGTACAAAAATTATTGAGTTTTGTCAATAAAACAAATAATCCCTTTAAGGAAATTGTGAGCAAAGGTCAAAATTCCAGGCTCTTTTACATCTTTCCCTGACTTTTCCAGGTCTGCGGCAACCCTGGTCACATTATTAGCCAGAAATATTAAATCTCACAGCGAAGCAGACAAGGATCGTTTACCTTTTCAATGGCGCTGCTTAATTTGTTTGTAACGCGTCTACAAACATTTGCGACTAAAGCACTAGAACCCACAGGAAGCTCGGAAATAACAGTCTTCAAGCCGATGCTGGAGATGTCGCGTAGCTGCTCCTTGTCCGACACCATATTGGTACATAAAGCATCCACAATAGTTTCCACCTGGTAGTCTTTCACTTTATTGACTAACGGGCCCAAGCTAAAACCGTATATGTTCTTACAATTGTAAAATCAGATGCAGAATCGATTTGAAAAAATAAATATGTTTAACTTTTTGGGCTTTATCTCATTTATATTAATAAAATTTATAACTTTGCTGTTATCATATTTAAAAAATCATAAATATCATATACAAGATACAAAGTTAATGCATATATATACAGAATAACATATAAAGAATTTATTATTTTAATTGTTTTGGCAGTCTAGACAAAGGAGTCCTACCATTTGACGGCAAGATTCTGCACTTCTCCGTTCTTGTCTTCCAATAACTTAAGAAGCATTTTTACAACTTTGCGCTCAGAATCATCGTCTAGCTTAATGCTGTCCTTCTGCAGTTCACTCATCAGATCGTTAGTTGCCATAAATCTGAAGTCCTTGTCGCTGGACGTCATCTGCAAAGAGAATGCAGGCGTTATCGTACTGGTAACGTATGGTGACAAGAAACAAGAAATGTACCAAGTGTACATGATGGAGATACATCGGAGATACATTTAATCGTCAAATTAGAAATATCAATTTAATTACATATTGAAACCAATAAAAATAAGAATTATTTTGTATTTATTAAATTTGTATATATATATATATATATATATATAGGT
>NW_012028327.1:0-1924 GCF_000956235.1 Wasmannia auropunctata
AACGTATGGTTTCATGTATTGTAAAAGGTTGGAAAGAGAAAAATTCCTTGCACTGAAATTTAATGATAACAATTTTGAGGGAAAGATTTATATTAATAAATCGATGTTTCAAGACCTACAATGGTGGGAAAGAAACATTTTATCGAGTGGTAATCCAATTAGAACTCAGAATTATGTATCAGAAATTTTTTTAGATGCATCTACAACTGGTTGGGGTTGTTTTTGTAAGAGCACACACGCTTATGGTGCATGGAACGAGGAGGAAAGAAAACATCATATAAATTGGTTAGAATTAGTAGCAGCGTTCTTTGCACTTCGATGCTTTGCCTCGGATCTCTCAAATAGAAAAATCTTACTACGTTTAGATAATAATACAGCTATTTGTTATATAAATAGAGCTGGTGGTATACAATTCCCACACTTAAGTAAACTTGCGCGTGAAATTTGGCAGTGGTGTGAAATTAGAAATTTATGGATTCGTGCCTCGTATATTGCGTCGAAAGAAAATACTGAAGCAGACGCTGCTTCCAGAATCACAAATTGGGATACAGAGTGGGAATTGTCTGAGGAAAATTTTGAAAAAATTGTGGAGGCATTTGGAAGACCTACCATAGACCTGTTTGCATCAAGAATAAACAAAAAATGTAAAAACTTTTACTCCAGATTTAAAGATCCAGCGCATCAGCAGTAGATGCTTTCACGGTTTCATGGAAAAACAAAAAACTCTATGCTTTTCCTCCGTTTGCGCTTATTTTACGCAGTTTAGAGATTATTCTTGATCAAGCAGAAGGGATAGTGGTAATGCCTTATTGGCCGACACAACCTTGGTTTCCTTTATTCAATTCGCTTCTCGTTTCAAAATTGTTAATTTTTAAACCAAGTAAACAACTCTTGTTATCCCCTTACAGAGACAAATCACACCCCCTAGCATCCCACCTTTCCCTGGTGGCAGGGAAGTTATCGCATCAGCAATGTTACAAAAAGGCATAAAAGAGGACTCTATAGATATAATGATAAACTCGATTACGGATTCAACCTTGAAACAATATAAAAGCGCATTGAAAAACTGGTGGGATTTCGCACATGAAAAAGGATTCAATGTTTATAATGCTCATATCGCAGATATTTTAAGTTTTTTGTCCAAAAAATTCAATGATGGAGCAAGTTATAGTGTACTAAGCACAAGCAGATCGGCTATCTCACTTATATCTGGAAGAAATATCTCTCAAGATAGTCTTATATCCAGGTTTCTGAAAGGCGTGTTTAAACAAAGACCGTCTAAACCAAAGTATTCCAGTACTTGGGACACAGCTCCAGTTCTAAACTATTTAGAGAAACTCTCGCCCATGTCACAACTAAAACTGAAAGAAGCGTCTGAAAAACTAGCAATATTGCTGGCTTTATCAACAGCACATCGCCTCCAAATGCTAGCTTTAATTAATATTACGAATATTTCAATATTGTCATCTGGAATCACAATAAAGATACCAGATTTAATTAAGACGTCAAAACCAGGCTCTTTTCAACCGGATTTGTATCTACCTTTCTTCAAAACAAGACCGGGTTTATGTGTTGCTTCCTGCGTACTGGAATACTTGGAAATTACAAAAAATTTAAGAAATAGAAATAACAAAAATTTGTTAATTTCGACAATTCAACCATATGGATCTGCTAATCCACAAACAATAGGTCATTGGATAAAATCTCTTTTAAAATCAAAAGCAGGTATTAATACTGAGCAATTTTCAGCGTACCAGACACGCAGCAGTTTTCACTGCATTCAGAAAAGGAGTTGATATAACAACTATTCGACGAACAGCTGGTTGGTCTGAACAGTCACAGACATTCATGAAATATTATAATAGACCTATGCAAACATCCAATGACTTATTCGCAAATTCAGTTTTATCATAAATAATATAGA
>NW_012028327.1:6348-7469 GCF_000956235.1 Wasmannia auropunctata
TATATATATATATATATATATGTATAGAGGTCATTTTATATGAAAACACAAATAGCTCTGTCTATAAATGGTTTGAACTTTTTTAAACGTTTGAGTACTCCAAATTTATGTAGTTTATTATGTATTTATCTTATTTTATGTAGAATAGAATATCATGTGGCGTTTTTAGAAAATTTCAAAATGGCGATCATGGTGTCCTTAATGAACTGCCGTAAAAAAATTTTTTAAATGAACTTTAATTACCGAAGCACAGGGGACTAGAAAATTTTTCTATTTCCATAAATTAGGGTGCGTTTCCACTGAGTGCGTCACGCGTCGCGTCGTCTGTCGCGTCACGATTAATTGACCAAAATATCCCATTTTATTGCATCATTTACCACGCGACTCCTTGCGCGACGCATCGATTAAGTTACTCGACATTCTAGAGATAAAATAATCTTTTTTTGTATGAAATCCAAGATCGCGCGGCAAATTACGCAATAAAATGGGATGTTTTGATTGGTCAATTTGGATAACGCGACGCGTGACGCGCTCAGTGGGAACGCACCCTTAGGTGTCACACGGCATTAACGTAGGAATATATGGATGGAGCATTTGCTGGTTAGAAAGGCGAGGGGGTAGTCATAGACCTAGGAATACACAGAGGAATGAACGGAGTATGGACATAGGAATATAAGGGGCAGAGCATAGAGTCGCGGGGGGGAGGAAGCCACTGTGGGACGATGCGACGAGGTAAACATCCGCCTGAATTTGATTGGCCTGTTAGTTTGCGCAAGCGCAATAATATAAGTTCTTGTGTCCATGTGATACACACATATATATAATAGACCGAGTATCCCTATGCTTTTGCTGTGGGTAATGCTAATTTATATTCAAGAGAAGACGAACCTCCCTCTGCGGTCTACATTTACCTTTGAGTATATACACATGGAGAGGTAATGTTGGCTCGAAAACTGTGTCCAAGATGTGTGCGAGAGAGAAAGGTAGACGAGTAATGTTCGTCCTCTCTGCGCATGCGTCGATCATTCAACAGACAGAGAGGACGAAGTATCACGTGGTATCGCTCGTATACCTTTCTCTCTCGCACTCCTTGTCACTCTTAGACTCGCTTGCGGCCTGCA
>NW_012028327.1:8204-9681 GCF_000956235.1 Wasmannia auropunctata
TGTTTCATATGGAACGACACTATGTATATATACAGGGTGTCAGAAAAGTGTAGCAACCCCTTAATATTTTGGAAATTAAGTGTTTTTGAGAAAAATGTTTTAGACAAAAGTTGTAGGGCTTAAAAGAGTTTATTTAACGATTTTATCAGTTTGACCTGGTGGCGTCGCCAAGGTCAGGTAAAGGTCACATTAATTTTTTTAAATAGAACAACCTATTTCTGATTCTAGAATCTGATAGCTAGTGTCAAGAGCGTTCCAAAGCACTATAACAAAATACTTTTTGATTGAGTAAATCTCGAGTTATGAAACTAGAAAGTTACATTATCCAAGGTGAATAATAGGTTTGAATAATAGCTAAAACCTTTTGAATGTTGTTCAGAATCATGATCTTGACAACATATGTGAAGGTCATGATTACTGGATGGTTGTTCTTCTTATTTTTTCAAAAAATGAAAATAAGAGCAACATCCTTTAATAGCCTTGATCTTGACATATGTTGTCAAGGTTATGATCCTGAATAACATTTAAAAAGTTTTAGTCATTGTCCGGACACCTTGGATAATGCTAATGCCGGCGGTACTGTAACTTTCAAGTTTCATAACTCGAGAGTTACTTAACCAAGAAAGTACTTTGTTACAGGGCTTTGGAAACCAGCTATTAGATTCTGGAATCAAAAGTAGGGTATTTCATTTTTTAAAAATCGAAGAGACCTTGACTTAACCTTGACAACGTCACCCAAAGTCAAACTGTTAAATTTATTAAATAGATTCTTTTAAGCTACAACTTTTGTCTAAAACATTTTTCTCAAAAACGCTTGGTTTCCAAAATATTAAAGAGTTGCGACACTTTTTGAACACTGTATATAATACGTATATACAAGGTGAGACGCTTAAAGTAGACTACCTGAATAATTTCTGAATGTTTTGAGATATTGGATTGAAATTTATATATAGGGATGCAACGGCATCATGAAATCTATTATTTAATCTTTAAAATACCGACTTCCGGGGAGGCGAGGGAGAGGCGGCGGGAAGTGAGGTTGAAAATCTTAAATGACGTGTGGGATCGAGTGAAAGCTCATTTGAAAGGGTGTTTTGAAATGAGGAAAACGTGAGGTTTCTTTTTCACAAAGTTATGCTCATTTGAACGTTAGTGTTATTTAGCGCTAGCAAGATCCATGGCGAGGACGTGAGGAAGATCAAGCTTCGTGCATGTTCTTGAATGGATGGAACTGCACGTGAAAGAGCGTGTGCGTGCGTGGGTGCGTGCGTGCGTGCGTGCGTGCGGGCGGGCGGGAGTGCGCGTGTATGTGTGTGTGTGTGTGTGTGTGTGTGTGTGTGTGTGTGTGTGTGTGTGTGTGTGTGTGTGTGTGTGTGTGTGTCGTCGTGGTCGTGTCGTGGTCGTCGGTGTGGTCGGTGTGGTCGTGGTCGTCGGTCGGTCGGTCGGTCGGTCGGTCGGTCGGTCGGTCGGTCGGTCG
>NW_012028327.1:10297-17196 GCF_000956235.1 Wasmannia auropunctata
CGTGCGTGCGTGCTGCGTGCGTGCGTGCGTGCGTGCGTGCGTGCGTGCGTGCGTGCGTGCGTGCGTGCGTGCGTGCGTGCGTGCGTGCGTGCGTGCGTGCGTGCGTGCGTGCGTGCGTGCGTGCGTGCGTGCGTGCGTGCGTGCGTGTGTGTGTGTGTGTGTGTGTGTGTGTGGACATACGCGAAATCTTATCCTCCTCACGTTCTCGTCGTGGGCCTTGCCAGCAAAATAACACCAATGTTCAAACGAGCATAATTCTGCGAAAAAAATCGTAGACAGCTTAACAACTTTGCGTTTTTCTCATTTCAAAAAGCCTTTTCAAATGAGCCCTCACTCTATCCCACATGCCATTCAAGAATTAATAGGATTTTGAACCCCTCTTCCCCCGCCTCCCTGGAGAGTTGAAGGCAATGTTTTCAAGGTTAAATAATAAGTTTCATGATGCCATTGTAACCCTATAAATTTCAATCTAATATCTTGAACCATTCAAAAAATATTCAGATGGCCTGTTTTAAGCGCCTCACCCATGTATTGTATATACATACCTACATGTATGTATATATACCTATATGTATGTATGTAATTTTATATATGTGACTATGAATCAGAAATGAATTGTTACAGAGAAAAGAAACAAAATAAAAGACAAAAAAAGAACAATACACGTGCAAGGTCTTAACTGCGTCCTAAAAACCTACAGATGCAGGACATAGGCCGCAGTTCACTTAGCGCTACAAATTTAAAGCGTTTGATCAGGCTAAAGAAGTCTACGATTCGAAGCATTTGTAGCACTCAATGAATCGCAGCTATAGCATACATGTACGAATACACACATATGAAAATACATACATTTGATTTTATTATCGTCTGAGAGAGAGATCACATATTCTTTATATCTCTTCTAACAATATATTATATAGAAATATATACATAGAAACTTGCAAAGTATAAATTAAGTTAAATTACTTGATTATATAGCTGTCGAATTCACATTCAGGTAATCAAATTCATATTTGGGTACTCGATAACTTTTTTTGTTATTTGAATCTTTTTATGTGTAATATCATGGTATATTCAACCAGGTTTTTTCACCCAATTAGAAAAGAATTGGCCATTCAGATTTTATCACATGTTTATTACATAGATTTGTATAAATGTTTCAAATATTTTCAGATTATGTTATATGCACATTATTATTTGTAAAATTAATTTCAAAACCAATCGAACATCGCTGTAGAATATGTCGAAAACACGAAGCTTAATACACTCTTACATAACTGAATTTGTCAATAATAATATAAAATTGAATAATAAGCACAATTAAATAATTTTATCATTATTTCTTAATTCTATGTAATTATTGAAGTTATATATAAATTTTTCATTGCACTAGAAATTACATAAACTTTTCTTAGGATTATTCAAATTATTTTTGTTTTTAAATCAAAATATAATAAAGCATAACAAAGTATAGCAAAGGCAATATACACATATATGTATACACATACTTATTATATTTAATTCAAATAGTATGTTCCGTAAGTCGAGATCAATCATTCAGGAGATGAATGGATACCTAAAAACGAAAAAGAAAGTTGATATAAATTTAAATCCGAAAATGCGTTGTTATAAAATTATTGCCATTTTTACACGTTTTTAAAATTGTTTTGCTTTCAAATTTTTTTGTCAAAATTTTAAAAAATGGTTTTTATGAATTTTACAACATAATTAAAGGCAAATAAAAGTTGCAGACTTTAACACTATCCAGGATGCACTACATGCAAGTACAATCTTCTTAACAAAAATCAGAACTCCACGGTTCATCATTATTTTCGAACCTATGTTTATATCTTTCTTTCTTGTTTCTGAGTTTCAATTTGTCTCCCGAGTGATTAACCTCAACTTACAGAACATATCTATAGGATATCCTAAAACTCTTAATTAATATTTCAAGGCGTAAAAGAGAATAAAATTTTAAACAAAAAATTCCTTTCCCAACTTTGGCTCAGACTACCTTATTTACAGAGTTACTAACGAATAAAGTTGATCAATCAGATCGCGCTTAACCGGAGTACGCAGGAGCGTAGCATACGATGCGGCTCTACGCGCTTACTATACATTCTCCCAATTAAAATTTATTCTAATTTTTTAGATTAATAGATAAGTAAATGAAAAAATCAATAAATAGGATAGGTAAATAAATAAATAAATAAATAAGAATAAATTACAGTTAGAAATTAATCCAATTTCTGATGGATTTTATTATTATTTATTATTTATTTATTTGTCAATTCAATTATTTAATTAATTTATTCAAATCAATTACTTAATTTTTATAGCTAATCTATCAGCGATGGGGAAAAACTAACTAACGGGATGTTTGTCATGGTTATAAAAAAAGATTATTGGCAAAAACGATTATCAAAATAAATTGTGTAAATATAATGTTTTTAAAAATTGTTTTGACATACATGATTATTACGTTTTTTTCGTAGAAATCAATGGAATTATTAGTCTTTACTTGAAATCAGTTTTTAAAGAAATTGTTTATACAAATTGGTTGTAAACAATTTATTTTGATAATTTCTTAATGTTAACATGTATCTTATGATTTATACGTATTTTTTTCCTTCGATAGTGCTATGATTTTAAATTCGAAATTAACGAATACGTAAATAATTTAATGTACGTAATTAATTTTACAGCTATTAATTTTAGCGCTATAATTTAAAAAATAAAAAAGTTAAATCATGCATGTCAAAACAATTTTTAAAAAATTTATTTACACAATTTATTTTGATAATATTTTTTGCCAATAATCTTCTTTTATAATTATAAACATCCAGTAGTCAGTTTTTTTCAATCGCTGACAGGTTAGCTATCAAAATTAAATAACTAAATTAAACAAATGAATTAAATGATTGAATTAAACAAATAAACAAACAAATAAGTAAATAAGAATAAAAACAATCTTAAATTAGATAAATTTCTAATTGTAATTTATTCTTACTTATTTATTTATTTGTGTGTGTTTATTTATTTATCTACCCTACTTATTGATTTATTCATCTACTTATTTATTCATATAAAAAATTAGAATGGAATTTTAATCGGGAGAATGTACAATAAGCGCGAAGAGTCGCATGGCATGTTATGCTGCTGCGTACTCCGACTAAGCGCGATTTGATTGAAACTTCATTCGTTAATAACTCTGTAAATAAAGGTGTCTGAGTCAAAATTGAGAAAGGAATTTTTTGTTAAAAATTTTATTCTCTTTCACGCTTTGAAATATTAATTAAGAATTTTATGATTATCCTAAAATAAGATAACAATTTCAGGACATCCTGTATATCTAAATATATATATATATATATATATATGTATACATATATTGTACACGCGCGTGTATGTGTGTGTACGATTTGAAAAACTCTATTTTAATTTCCATTAAGAAAAAAATGTTTATGCAAATCTATTTTGAACAATTAATAACGAAACAATGTTAATTGTTAAAGTTATAAAAGGAGTTATATAGATTCAATTAAATTATTATACTATTTATTTTATATTATTCCTTATGCATTACTACTTATTACATATCTGTATTATTACTTATACATACAAATTAGAAATAATATCGATAATATAAAATAACCGAGTCAAAAGATAATTGTACCTATTAGTGTGTTTTTAAGTCAATTTCCTTATTACTAAATTAATTATTAAATACTGCTTTTATATTGTCTGCTTAAAATTAATATCGGTTTTTCAACTATTTCTTTTTTTTATTTTTTATGAAAAATATTAGCGCTATATTGATGTTCCCTTTTCTCCCTCCATTTGTGTATTTATCCGCATTTGTGTGTCTCCAATTATTATGACTGTGCGCATTTCAAAATTCATAACTTCTAACTCTAACGGAAATATATTCAAAAATTGTCATTTTTGGACTATTTTATCCATATAACTCAAAAACCTGATAGGCAGATTCGTGTTCAGCGCACAAAATTACGTAGAATACTACTTATAATTTTCAAACAACAAAACCTCACAGATTTGTGTAATAAATGCAAGCTAATTGTTTAACTTAATATTGCATAAATTATTATTATTAATTTTAGTTATGTATTTTTACAACTTCAATTTATAAAGCTCTCGCATCTTGAAAATAGAATTAGATTAGCCAGCTGAATACATCAGGAGAGCACATTAATAAAAACAATTAATTAAAATTTTGCGATATTACTGCATAAATAACATAAAACACTTCTAAAGTTGATACTTCGTTATTTTATTACATTAAACCAATTTATAATATAATTTACATTCAACATGATATAGATTATAGTAATTAATTTATTCACCTCTGTTGAGTAAGTGTTTTTTACGATTTTTAATAAGATGTTTGAGTATTTAAAATAAAGTATTTAAAATAAAGTATTTAAAATCCTTTAAATCATACTATGCATTTGTCAACGTTTACTATACTGCATAGTGAACCAGGGAACTCGAAAAAGTGGCCAAAATTCAACATTTTGTTGGACTATTCTGAAACTTGGTATTTAAAGGTTTTCGCTGATAACGAATCTGACACCAAAAATTAAAATTAAAAATGACTGATCATTCGCGTACCAGATACTTCGCGCACGCCCCGTGATCATGCCCGAACATCCGAATTCTATAAATTTTTTTATGAGATCAAAAAAGAGGAATAATGGAATTTAAAAAATTCTTCTTTGAAAAATACAGCTCAGATGATAAAATCAGTACGTACACGCGTACAATCATGAAATCATAGTCAATCCGAGCGATTGGCAATTAACTGCGTTTACGCGTGAAAAATTACAGTATTCACACAAAATATCGTATAATAGATTCAAAGTAAACACTACGATGAAGTTTCTAATACCTACAATTTTTTATTAGAAGATGAAGTTTCAGAGAGCTGGAAAACGGCAACTTCGAAAAGTGTAAAATCGAAAAGAATAAAAATGGTGTCACAATACTCAAGTTAGGTTACTCTCTCATATCGTTGTTACTTTATTCAATTGAAATTTTAGTATATTGACATTACATGGAAGAAAAACACTAATTTTAAGATCAACTTTATAACAATTATAATTATGTTAGAATTCAAATAACATTTCTATTTTCATAATGCTCCTATAGGAATAGATATCCACCTACTTGCAAAAAATTTCCCCACAGCTATTTTAAGATACCGTGATAATAAAGTGTGAATTTACATGTTAGTTTTTGGTTACTTTTTCGTTTCCTAGCCCATTGTGTACTATAATAATAGTTAAAAAATAGAATAAAATTGAATATTATCTTTAGTATCATATACGCTAATAGTTTAATTTAATAAAAAAATATCTTTTCTATTTATTTGTGCCAATCTTTTATGGCTTATTTAAATGTAAAGGCACACTAACAGGGATAGTTACCCTACACAAACATATCGATTACCCAAATTTAAAACGAATTTGATTTAGCTCAATAAAATCCAAATCGACTATAAAATGTTCAAAAATTTAGAATATTAATCCTTAATATTATAAGCAAACAATTAAAAAAGTAAAAATATTCTTAAAAAAATTAATTTTTATGTAATTGATAATAACAGAAAACATTTATTTTTTTATTTTTGATATTAAAAATAGTATCCCTTTTTATACATATAAAAAAATTGTTGATGTTTCTTTGTTTAATTATTTGTTATTATGACAGTTATATTTATAGAATATCAAACATTATGATTAATTATCTAACCGTACTGAATTGATATTTTTATATCTGTACTATCAAAAATATTATTAATATTTGTAGTTACATGCAAAATGAATCTTTAAAGAGCTGCAGAATATTTTTTTTAAATCATGAAAATGTTTATATATTTAATTTATAACTTGTCACAAAAAATATAATTCTGTTATCATGACAGTTTTATATCAATAGAGTTTTTTTTAATCATGTACAAATTAGTTTCATGGACTTGATGTTATTTAACATAAATTTAAAGCTATATTGACAATTCCAATATAGCGATCAAGTAAATAATTTTGCATAAATTGATTTGTATCAATTTAGTATTTATAACTTTTTTATTTTTTAAGGTGATTATATATACATACATATATATATATAATTTTTACACTAATATATATTTATGTAAAATAATACATATTATATATACATATATATGTATGTATAAATTGTTGTAAAAATCGCTACATGGTACAGGACTTTTCTCAATTTAATCCGCTTTATTTGCACACGAACACTGTGTCAATAATTATTAAACACCTTGTATATATGAGTACATTCGCATTGTTGGCTCACGTATAAATAAATCTAGAATTTATTATTAAAAAATTCTGGTATATTTAACAAATATTATCTAAGTCCTTATCTGGTAATTTAATACAAGCATTTCGATTTGTTCCTTTTCCATTAGACATACTTGTAATCTGCTAGTTTATACAACTAGATTTATACAACTTTTTATTGTACTCTAATAGGTTAATCTAATAATAGATTTATATGGTAGATAGGTCGTAGGTAGATAGAGCTGTTAGCTATGAAAAAGAAACACGTCTGCAATGGTTAATGTAATGACAGGACTAACTTTTTCTTTATTTTATATACACTACATTGTGTGAGTTAAAAAACAAAAGAGCGAGTGAGGGCGGTGTTCATACCTGAATAAAAGTAACAATATGTTCAGTCAATTCTATCTTACTAGAACAAAAGTTTATTTTAGATTCGGATACTTCTTTTATTAGATTCTTATTCTGCTGCTATTTCTTGTTGGAGTATATTGCAGATCGATATGCACGCGCGCGCGCGCGCGCGCGCGCGCGCGTGTGTGACTGAGTCGACAAGGCACACAGGGGATA
>NW_012028327.1:17578-21951 GCF_000956235.1 Wasmannia auropunctata
GTGTGTGTGTGTGTGTGTGTGTGTGTGTGTGTGTGTGTGTGTGTGTGTGTGTGTGTGTGTGTGTGTGTGTGTGTGTGTGTGTGTGTGTGTGTGTGTGTGTGTGTGTGTGTGTGTGTGTGTGTGTAATATGTTTTTCAATTTTATCACAAATATAATGATGTCAAACATTTATATATTTCGTACGTGGATTGAATTCATTTAAATTGACCAAAGTTATTGCTCATACAGAACAAAATATATAATAGATATCTACTGAATATCCACATATCTACACATTATCCATATTCATTATAATATAAATAACTAGTAGATATCTAATAATTATCTATACATCCATATTCACCAAACAGCTAACAAAAATATCTATTAGATATATTTATATATATTATCTACATATCCGTGTTAACTAAAATATTTCACCGGAGATACTTTATAAACATACAGGGTCTTTAAAAAGTCCGGAACGGTCTCGAAAAAAAACATTTTTGACTTTTGAGAAAAATGTTTAAGACAAAAATTATAGGTTGTAGGTTTAAAAAAGTCTATCTATAGTGATCACATCCGTTTGACCTTGGGTGGCGTTGTTAAGGTCAGGGAAAAATTATAATACTTTAAATTTTTTTAATAAAACTCCCCATTTTTATTGCATATTCTTGTAGCTTATCCCGACAGCTTTCCAAAACGCTATAATAAAATATATAAAATATTTTTCCACTAATTACTTTTCGAGTTATAAGGCTTGTGACGGTTCATTTTTCTTGCCACTCGAATTCTGCTCGCCGGAGCCAGATTCGCAAGAAAGCGTGAGATCCAAGTTTGTTTAACATAAACATTCTTTAAATAATTAACAATAAGCATAAAATAGAATTTACAATATGTACAAGACCGAATAGGCGAACACGATAGTAGCGCGTGTACAGGAATCGTAGCAGCACGGTGTGGAAATCGCAGGTCGTAGGTTCGGTCGTGGCAATGTCGGGTGGAAATCGACGCGGCGCTGACGGTTACCGCTGGTCGGAGGAGCCACAAGGCCCCTTGATGAGCGCGAGAAGTTCGCGGCGGAGGTGGGGCTAGATCGCATCAATCAGGCGACCCGGCTTGCGGCGAACGACCCGCACGCTGTACGTTGAAACGGCCAGAAGTCCAGAGTCAATGCCGACCAGGAAATGCCGACCTGATTGGGGAAGTTCACAATCCGGATGTGAACGGGCGACCCGTGTCACTGTGCGTTAGTTCAAAAACCGGGCGACCCGGCTTCGAGGAGCGTTACTAGGAGCGGGCTTTGGCGGGAACAGGTTCGGGACAGAACTGCCTGTCCATCGCTTCGTGGATCTGGCTTATATACCCGATAGGCTTTGGCGGTGCGGAGAGAAGATCGCTCGCTTTATCACGTTATCACGCTTGGAATACGTGCTCCTTATCGAAATTGTGGCACTAAGCGCCAGGGGCGGATGATCGGCCCGAAATATTTAGTGACAAAGCGGAAGCGTATCGTCACATCACCCCTCTCTTAAAGTATGTAGACTCACGCGTCGCGGACTTACATCCGCCGGGTGGAGCGGAGGCGGCCTCGATAGCGCTCAAAGCGCAGCAACCATCGGTGGTGTGATTGCGGTATTTTCAATTCACGTGGGCCGCAAAATATGGCAGCACGACGACCTCCCCAGTCAAAATGGATATAATAACCGGCTTTGGACTCATGCACTCCCTGGGTGTCTTGGGCAGCGGTGTTGGTGTTGCTCCTCCACGATCGGAGGCTCGTGCAGTCGGATGACTCCATAGGGGCGCTCTGAGCGTGATTCAGGTCCTGGTCCACAGATCAACCCAATGAGCATCTGACTCTTCAGCGTCGGCATAATAAGAAAATCATGCAGGTAGACCGACTTTTCACTTTCCAATACGGACGGGTACAGTCAGGGTCCCCGGGATATTCGTGGACTCTCCGTCGACCAGTTGCACATTCTCCATCCCTGGTACTGGGTATACCCGAAGCTACCTGGGCCATAGCCGTGTTTACGAAGAACACTTCCGATCCCGAATCGATCAATGCCTTGAACCAATATCTGCGGAGGTGGACAGAGACGTGGGGCCGCGGCATATATTTTATCTTTAGGACCGGTCGGCGGCGGCGTCCGGTCCGGCTGTCGTTTTCCGGCCTGGGATGGCAGTCGCGCGTGAAAACGCCATCCTTGCCGCACTGTGAGCAGAACATTTTAGGCGGCCACCTGCGATCCAATCAGGTGTGACCGTGTTGCTTGTACCGCCTGCACTGGTCATCTCGGTTGTACGAGGCGGCGGCGACGGCCGGACTAGGTATGGCTTTAGATGCGGCTCTTTGCTAGCGTTTCGTTATTGCCTCGTATTCCGCTGCTCGAGCGCATAGGTTGTCGAGGTTGATCACATCGTCTAAGTGGATGTACAATTTGTACTCTGGATCCACTGTAGGGCTTTAAGATTCGTTCGGATTTGACGCTATCCGGATATCCGTTTATCCGGATTACGAATAAATGTGACGCTTCAAATTCAGGTTTTCCGAATATCCGAATCTTTAAAGATACCCGAATAATAAAAGTATCGGATCTGGATCTGTATTTCGAATTCAAATCTGGATTCGTAACAATTTTAGATTCGAAATCGAATTTAAGTTTGTAGCGGATTTGGATTCGAATTTTAATCTAAATTTGATAACTAAATATCAGTAAAAAAATGTTTTATAACTAAAAGGGTATAACTAGGGTAAAGATAATAAATAAAATAAAATGCATTTTTCAACAAATAAATTTATGTTATTTTAAAATTATAATAAAATAAAATATATTGCGGATGTATTTTATTTGAATTTAGATCCGGATCCTAACTCAGATCCGAATCCAAATAATTCGGATATCCGGGTTACCCGAATAATCAGAATAATCTGGTTTTGAGATTCGAATTGAAACCGATCTCGGATATCCGAATATCTGGATATCCGAATACTTAGAAGTCTTATGTTATCGTAGATTCTATCCACCCAATCTTCCGCCGTGAATCCGTCTGTCTGCCGCATACTAGTGAGCAGGGCCGTAGCGTATTTCTGGAACGGCTCATCAGGCTACTGGAGGCGGCCCAAGATCTCATGGGACAGCTGGGCGCAATATCTCCGGAGCAGAAAAGCTCGTTCGAAGTCCTTCCAGGACTACCAGATCTCGCGGTTGTTACGATACCAAAGCAGAGAGTCGCCTTGCAATAGTTCGGGCAACCCTAACATCAACTGCGCGCCGGAGTACCCGTAGGTCAGTCGTAGCTCCTCCACTCTCTCCAGAAAGGCGAGGGGATCTTTGCCCTCAAAGTGGCATTCCCACTTCCAAATCTGGTTCATCGGCCACGCTTGCCGGTCCCGGTCCCTTAACTTTGGGCTCGGCCACGGTATCCTTGTTTTCGGTCTCGGTCATGGTGTCTTCTCAGTCGTCTGAGGGTTCGTATTGGTAGTCAGGGTTCACGTCGAGAAATCGGGACGACCTTCGCCGAAGACAGTCTACGGTGCCGGTACTGTTGAGTCCAACTCTATCTAGCTTGGCCGCTAACTCTGCTTTTGCTAACTAATATCCAGCCTTTCATGAGTGGATGAAAAGAAGGAATTGGTGTCCCACGGTGCAGGTCCCTGTTCGAGCGCCATTGTGACGGTACGCTTTTTTTTTACCTCTCGGATTATACTCGCCCGAGCCAGGTTCGCAAGAAAACATGAGACACCAATTGGTTTCACATAACTTTTATTTGAAGGTTAATAGTAGATATTATAGAAGATATTATATACATTATTTGCAAGACCAAATATAGAGTAGCGCGGTACTTGTCGGTTGTCGGTTCGGTCGGTGCGGTGCCGGTGGAAAGCGGCGTGGCGGTCGCGGGTCGGGCGGAGATCGGCGCGGAACTCGTAGGTCGTGCGCGGTCGAAGAAGTCGCAAAGCCCTTCGGTGGGCGTACGGAGTTCGGCGGCGATGCCGGCGGAGCCCAGGCGCAGCTGGGCTAGAGGCAGGACTGATTCAGGCCAGCCGAGCGACCCGATCCGGTGAATGAATAGGCGACCCGTTCCACTGGGACGAGAGAGCCGCGGGCGCTGTACCTACGTCCAACCGGGCGATCCGGTCCGCACAGGATGTCGACCAGGCGACCTGGTCCAACGAGTGAACGGATGACTCGTTCCATTGAGGCGAGGACTCAGAAGCCGCGGGCGACCCACGCGCTGTAAATGCTGAGTAACCGGACGACCCGACTCTCTCGGAGTGATTGCTAGGAGCGATCTTAACGGGAACAGGTTCGAGACAGGTCTGCCCACAGGGACTGCTTGTCGTCTGTCGATCGCTTCGCGGCTACGGCTTATATACCCCCGCCGAT
>NW_012028328.1:0-1890 GCF_000956235.1 Wasmannia auropunctata
CAAGT
Source organism: Wasmannia auropunctata (assembly GCF_000956235.1). Classification (NCBI taxonomy): domain Eukaryota; kingdom Metazoa; phylum Arthropoda; class Insecta; order Hymenoptera; family Formicidae; genus Wasmannia; species Wasmannia auropunctata. Next base: position 6 of record NW_012028328.1, read on the forward strand.
TACATACCTTCAACGATAACATGCATAGTCTTATAAAGTTTCAAGTCATTACAAAGTCTCTTAACTTCAGCTTCAAGGATGCTGACCTTTAATAACAACTGACTTTTTGATAATTTATTTTTTTCTTCTGATTCCTCACCAGATTCATTTGAGGAAGAAAAGATCTAAAAACGAGTCATAAAAATTGTTAGAAAAACCACAAGATTTGAGTAATTGATTATCATACTATTATAAATTATTATTTTTATATTTTAATATCATGATTTAGTAGAAAAATAGTTGAAAAGGTAAGATAAGAAAAATATTGTTTACTAATAAAAAATATGTATATATATTCTCAATTTCTTTTACAATTTGCACTAATTTTTTTTTAACTTTGAAATTAAAAAATAATTACTCTGTGTAAATTGAAAATAAAATTTGATTTAATAATCTTAGAGATGGCTTAAACATGGTATTTTCAAAAAGTATAAGGATCCATATAATGATCTTCAAGAAAAAATTTGGAAAAGCAATGTAAAAATATAAAATATAAAGAAGTTTTTTACAAACACATCCCATTCAAACGAACATTGCACAAATGTCACAATATCTATATAACATTGTTATTGTAGGCTCGTAATACTTACAATGTTTGTCTGTTTCTCCTTTTTCTTTCTCTTCTGCTGTATTATTTCTACATCAGCAGTCTTTGCTATCATATTGATACCCTTTTTTTTTTTAAAGCGAGGACCCAATACTATCGAAAAAGTCATCATCTTTTAATTTGAATTCTTTATCTCTTACAGTTTTTACTGTTACAAAGTGTTTGTCGTCTCTCTTGTTCTGTGCCAATCTTTTTTTTTCCCCTAATGGTTTTAAAAGTTTCTGCAAAAGAGAATATCTTTTTAAATACTTCTAACGGATTCTTTCAGACTTATTCAATAATTTTTTATTATACAGATCCAATTTAGTTCAGTTGTATGAGTCTAAACAATTTTTGACTTTCAATCAAATTCAAGTATGTTATGTGTACATACGTAGTCTTTATGTACATGAGACATATTGTTAGAAAATATTTTTGAGTGAAATTACATGTACACGGCACGCAATTACTTCTTCTAATAAAAATCTATATTTCATGCATCTATATCATACTTAATTTTAAGCACGCATATTTATTTAATTTTAATTTTAAAACTCTCTGATTAATCTTTGACAAAATAGTATCAAATTAATCAGAAAAGCTTTAAAAATAAAAATCACAAAAAAGATTAGATGGTTTAAACAAGAATGTAATAGTCAGACTGTAATTTTATTAGAAAGAGCTTAAAAATTGCAGCTTTTTTAATAGAATGATAAATAAAATTTTTTAAAAAGTAGAAACAAATAAAAATATTACAAAACTTGAATAGACGTCTACCTTAGAATCAGAATTAATATCGTCAATATCTTTCTTCTTCGCCAACTCTTTTCTTTGTTGTTTACTTGGAAAAGGCACACCATATTTAATAATATTTTTCGAAGCCTCCACTATTTCAGCCCATTCTAAAACATGAAATATTATGTATAACTGTTAATAAAAATAGATTTACATGTGTGGAAGTGTTATTATATAATAGAGTTGCTATTATTGCAATTCTTAAAATAATTAAGAGCTATGTCATAATTTTTATTACATTTTGGATTTTTTCCACAAAAAAGATATCCTACCAAAACTCTTTTTTAAAAAAAAAAAAAGATTACGCCAAGAATATAAAAAAGTATCGTACGTTACATTCTTCCTAAATCAAAAATATTATTTTAACAAATAAAAATTGTTCAAAAACAAATATGAGATCATACAAATTGCCAAGTATTTGATTAGACATAGATCGGAAGAGCACACGTCTGAACTCCAGTCACT
>NW_012028328.1:13164-16063 GCF_000956235.1 Wasmannia auropunctata
AAATTATGTCTAGATGATATCTCATAATTTTCATTTATCAGAGTCATCTTGAGAAACTTCTAAGAGAACTCTTTAAGATATCTTATTTGAGATATTTCTTAAAATTGTTATCTTTATGACATTGCGTTACATGATATCAGTTGGTTCTCTCATGAAATATGTCATTAAGTTGAATAGTTTCTGAGCCGTTCAAATGCGCATGCGTGATCGCTATATATTTGTATAGACGGCTCAGAAACTAGACAGAGTTATGATATCTTTAATGAGAGATTTATTTGATGTCATTTAAAAAGATATCACAAGAAATTGATCTAACCTAAAATTTGCTAATAATGCTAGTCGTGCTCAACAATTAATGCTAGACAATAATAAAATATACAGTATAGATACGTATTATTCGTGTGAAGAATAATTAAGAAAGTTAAAGAGGCAATTTTTTTATACAAAACATTTTGCAGGGTAAGTAAAACATTATAATTAGTTTATTACATAATTATTCTGTTAAGAATGACGTACAATTATGCACCTGTAGAACCGTAAACTTATATTGACACTCCTTTTTTATTTTAATTTTATTTATAGTCAAGCCTTTTCTTATTTATTAATTTATAATGTTATATTTTAGATGTCTGAACGAAAAAAATTTAAAAGTTTATCTAGAAGCCAAAAAAATCGAAGACTAATTCGTAAAATTTACAATCTAACGTGCAGTTCAAATAAAGAAAATAATAATAAAATAGTTTCTGCGCATCCACCACTAAAAAAAAATTATTCTGCAGTTATTGAAATGGATGTTTGTGATGACGAAAATCACGAAAATGATTGTGACAAACCTCACGTTTCAATTACTACTGAAATGGAGACTAAACCATGCCAGATGAATTATACGAAAGAAACTGAATCATATTTTAAAGAAGAATTAATGCATTGGGTATGTCGCTTTAACATCAGTCATCAAGCACTAGGAGTCTTATTAAAATCTTTAAAAAATGTTAAAAGTATTAGCGAACTACATGATCTTCCATTGGATCCACGAACACTTATGCATACACCAAAAGATGTTGTATTACGTGATGTACTGCCAGGTCAATATTTTCATTATGGTTTAAAGAACGCCCTAATTGATTAATTAAAAGCTTTAGATGTCAATAAAGTACCTCACAACATTCAGATAAATATTAATATAGATGGCTTACCATTGACAAAAAGTTCAAAAAGTCAATTATATCCAATATTAGGTCAAATCTATCCAGTCATTGTTGAACCATTTATTATTGGTGCTTATCATGGATATAATAAGCCAGAATGTCCTAATATATTTCTTCAAGATTTTATTAAAGAATATAAAACATTACATGAAGAAGGTTTCCAATTTAATAAAAATTTACAGTTTAAAGTAACAATTAGAGCAGTTATTTGTGATACACCAGCTCGATGTTTTGTAACATGTACAAAAGGATTTAATGGTTACTTTGGTTGTTCAAAATGCATGGAAGAGGGTAAATATATCTGCCATAGAATGACATTTTCTGATCTCAATGCAGAATTAAGAAGTGATGAAAACTTTGTTGATAGAAAAAATACAGATCATCACAATGGAACATCTACTTTTGAACAAATAAATTTAGGAATGGTCAGTCAATTTCCCCTAGATTATATGCACCTCGTTTTCCTCGGTGTCGTAAAAAAAATATTACAACTTTTTGTCAAAGGACATTTTAAGCCTGTCAAGTTTAGTGCAAATATGATAAAAGAAATATCTATACGTTTAAATCATATTTCAAAATGGATTCCGTCAGAATTTGCACGAAAAACTCGTAGCTTAGATGAAATTGATCGGTGGAAAGCTACTGAACTGCGACTATTTTTATTATATGTAGGCCCTGTTATACTACAAAGTTATTTATCTGATAAATATATGATACATTTTAACTCATTACATTGCGCAATTAGAATCTTATGTCATGAAACTGATTGCATCTTCAATAATGAATATGCTAAAGATTTACTAATTTATTTTGTAAAAACATCTAAAGATCTATATGGAGAAGAATTCATGATTTATAACGTTCACAATTTGATACATTTATCTAATGATGTTGCAAAATTTGGCAATTTAGATTCCTTTAGCAGTTTTCCATTTGAAAGTTTTTTATATAGTATAAAAAAGCAATTAAAAAAAGCTGAAAAACCATTACAACAATTGTATAATAGAATTGTTGAACGAGCTAAGTGCAATTTTTCAAAAAAAATAGACACAATTTTAAAACCACAGTTACAAAATTTCAATGCCAAAAAGTCTGAGAAGACAAGAATATCTTCATATGACAACATTGTTTACAAAGACTTCACACTTTCAGTAAAAAAATTTAACGATAATTTTTGTTTTTTAAAAAATAATAATTTTCTGTCCATAACAAATATTTGCATTCACAATAACAACATAATTTTAGAAGGAAAAACATTATTAAATCCAGTTGAGCTTGAGAATTACCCTATAAGTTCATTACAGTTTAACATTGTTGTAGGAAATACATGGTCAAAAATACAAACTTTTAATTCTGACGACGTTTGTGCAAAAGCTATTTGTATTCCATATAGAAATTCATATTGTTTTTTACCTATTATACATACAACAGTATAAAATAAATATATGTAACTATGTGAAAATATATGTTCGACTATTTGTGTATGTAATAAAAATTGACAATATTTTTTTGTAATATTTATTATATACTTATTGTTAAAAAATAATTCTCTATATTGCCTTATTTAAATTTTTTATATTTTATATTTTTTATAAATTTAATAAATATTATATCAAATATAATGTAATCTTTGCAATTTTATACTATTTATAGTTTTTTTATTAACAAATTAATATTAACGTAAAATATAT
>NW_012028328.1:26383-27962 GCF_000956235.1 Wasmannia auropunctata
GGCCGGCTTCTCTAATGCGCTCGAAAACTTTCTTAAGCCATTTAATATGCTCTTCGAATGTAGGCGTTACCACGACGATGTCATCTAAATAAGCGAAGGCATGCGGTTCCATCTCCGGACCTATTAAGCGATCTAATAGCCTTTGGAAAGTTGCCGGGGCACCTGTCAATCCGTACGGCATGCGCGTAAAATGGAACAAGCCTTTTCCCGGCACGGTAAAGGCTGTTAACTCGCGACTATTTATCTCGAGCGGGATTTGGAAATATGCCTGGCTCAAGTCAATGGTCGATATGTATCGCGCGGCTCGTAGCTTATCCAGTATCGCGTTCATGTAAGGCAAGGGGTAGGCGTCTTTCTTCGATGCGCTATTCAACTTTCTGAAATCTAAGCAAAACCGATAGCTGCCGTTCGGTTTCTTTACCATTACTATGGGGGTCGACCATTCGCTGTTCGATGGTTCGATTATCCCCGCATCTAACATTTTATCTACTTCCTTGTAGATCGCCTCCTGTACCTTTGGCGAAACTGGATAATACCTCTGCTTAATGGGCGCGTGCCCCCCAACGTCAATACGGTGTTCCGTCAAACTTGTCGTTCCCGGTCTCTCCGGATCGCCTGTTACCTCGGTCGCCAAAAATCTTTCTAATCGCGCTCTCTCATTGTCCGACAATTCGATTAATCCCCCCGTCTTCCCCCCTTCTTGTGGGGTCCGTAAACTACTCGACGCTTTCTCTAACGTGGTACTGTCGGTCGCCTCCCCCTCCCCCGGAGGGGCCTCGCGATCACACGAATATTCCAACGCGAGCATCTTCGGCGTGCTTTCCCCCTCGCGTTTCCCCGATACCGGTGGCGCCGCGTCTGTCATTTCCTCGCCCACCAGCGAGGCGGTGACTATGCTCGATACGAAGTTCGCGGACTCCTCCTCGAACCGGTACCGACGCGACGGATTGTCCTCGAAGATCCACGCTCTCTGCACAAAATTCACGACAATCCCGAAGGCCGCCAAAAAGTCCATGCCCAATATGCACGGCAAGGCCAACGTCGGCAACGAACACACGCGGAGATTACGAGTTCTCCCACCAAGCGTTATCGGGACCTCGGTCTCTCCCCTCACCCGCGTCGTCTGGTTCGTGGCGGTGGTCACGCGCGGTCCGCTCCCTGAGCGAAACGAAAATCCGGCGCCCTTAAGCAAATCGACAGCTTCCGAGCCTAAGAAAGTGCGACTTGAGCCAGAATCCACCAATGCGCGTAACTCCCGACCCGACATCGTGACGCGTAAAAATAATAGAGAAGAGGAGCAATTTGGCCCGAATGCGCTGTACGCCACCTCCCTTCCCGACGCGACCTCACGCTGAGGGGGTTTAGGCGAAGGAGTCGAGTTACCCCCGGCTTTCGACTCCTTTACGCGTTTCCCGTACAATTCGGGCACGTGCGCAACGTAACTTCCGCCTTCCCGCATCGGTAACAATGCATACGCGGCTTTCCCTTGCATTCCCGCGCGAAATGTCCTACCTCGTCGCAATTCCAACATTTCCCGGGATTCGCACGTGTCGAGGGGGTGGCTGACGTCGACGCTTCC
>NW_012028329.1:0-525 GCF_000956235.1 Wasmannia auropunctata
AACATATACATATCTCATATGCATATATTAAACAAATACACATCACTTTTAATAGTTTAACAGATTAAAATATTATGTATTTAAACTTTTTTATTAAATATAAATAGTATTATAATTCGAATAAAATTAGTGAGGTTACGTAAATCTATTTAATATGTAACTAAATTAATCATAAAAATAACTATTATTTGCGTTATACCACACAACATAAGAAAAATCATGGTTGAAAGAAAAATATCGCAACAAAAAAATGTTTGCTTGATTATATGATAAAAGAAAATTGTACTTGTGAATTTGAATTCTTTGCGGCATATTCCTACACGATCTCTTCTGTAACCTTCATCACATGGCAAGTCGGGTACAACTATAATGTTGGCTTCAGTAACCACCATCGTGACAAAAGTTGATATTAATACAAAAGTGACCATAAAATATGTAATAAACGTGTTGTTATGGCTGTTCTTCATGTTTTCAAGAATACTAAATGCTATAACAGAGATCAGATCTAGAACGTTTCAAGAACGT
>NW_012028329.1:545-3313 GCF_000956235.1 Wasmannia auropunctata
AATCAATAAATTCTTTTAATAAAAATCAATAAAATCAATAAGTGTTACATTTATTATATTAATTTTTATTTTTTACTTTTTTATCATTATTGTTTTAAAAGGGCGGTTCAACTTTCCGTCCAAAGTTTCAGTAATGGTAAAGAAACCGTATATGTTACATAACACAATCATAATTTTAGATTTCTTTTTCTAAATATTTCTCCTTTTCACACGTTAACACTTCTTTCGTCGTTTTAAACAACGATGCTTTATGCCTGTAGAATGGAAGTCATTAGGCTAGTATCGGAGCCACTCTCGGACATCAACGTTCTGGGTGAATTCCCTACAAAGGCTTCTTTCAAAGAACTAAACTAAACAGGTAATAATCACACGGTGACAGATCCAGAACTATAGGCCGATAAACCAGAATTTCCCAACACAGTCTGTTGATCGCCTTCACCGTGCTCAGGACCGTGTATGGTCTCACGTTAACTATTCCATTTTAGTGCAGAGGAAACTCCTTTACTGCTACGAGAGACATGTAGATCCGGTATTTATTGGTGGTTCAGTGATCATCACCATTAATAATAAAAAAGATTAATAAAAAAGAAAACATGCTGCTATGGTCATTTTTTTAAGTTCTTGAAGAATAATAGAATAAATTAAATTTGAAATTTTACAAAAATATATAATTATGTCATACTTCAATCGCGAATGCAAAATAATTTTCATATTGCGCAAATATTTTTTTTTATCACAAAAAATAATGGACCAAAGACGAGCAAATAAATTTCTTTTTATATTGTTAGCAATCACGGACTACATATATCAAAGACGAATAGACTCGACAAACGTAATACATTATATAAAAGTTATATGTTATGTACATTTTTCTATTAAAATCTGTTCCTGTTATCAACTATATTGATAAATTTTTTATTTAATTGATAAAACTCTAAGCTATAAAAATCAAGAATTATTATAAGTATTTAAAATAATTTATTTCTACAATAGCTGTTTATTTATAATATTCATTTGTAATTGTATTCATTTGTATTCATTATTTTCCATTTATAAACATTTTACTGTCAAATTTTTATCTGTAAGTTACATAGTTTATTGTTAACATAATTGATGATTATTATATAAATATTTATATTTTCTCTTTTAATTTAATGGTTAATCTGTCACGGAAATTATTACAATGTTAAAATTTTTCATAAATCTTACACGTATACATATATTACATGCATATACAAACAAATATGTATTATTGTTGATATTTCAATTCCCAGTTCAAAAATTCTCCATTATAGATCTGCCATCTAATAAGAAAAGTTTTCCAAAATATTCACGCATTATTAAATATCACGCTATTAATGTCACATTATTATTAATGCGCACATGACCAATTTTTCTTTGTAAATTGACGTTCCCCACTCAATAATACGTACTGAATATAGCTTTAGAGAAAAGATAAAACTGAAAATGACCAAAAAATTTGATGGCGCGTTTGGATTTTTGAAACTTATACGTTCAGAGGCGAAGAATGGAAAGAGAAATCGTCCGTTCCAGCGAAACATGTGTCTGGCGTTGCAACGTTGATTGTCTTGGAAAAGAAAAAAAAGAAAGAGAAATACGAATAATGCCGTTACGCATGAATCGTTATCTGTTATTAATTTTCTGCAAAATACCTATTTATCAATATTTTGTGCTTTTAAAATTAATAGTTAAGATAAAGGATAGTTTGTGAAGTTAATTCTCTTCGATCAAGAAATTTTTTTTTGCTCATAATGTTTATAAATAACGAACTGGCAAGTGATACCAAAGAAAACTGGCCTCCGACATATTTATTTTTTTTAAAGATAATTGTTTTCTGCACATTAAAAAAATTATAAAATAAATTTTGAATAAATGTTTAAAAATAGGAATTAAAACACAGAATTAATTGAGAGGCAAGGCATCAGAATACTTGTCTTTTTGTATTTAATCCATGAAGTGTTGTAGGATTGAAAAATCAAAATTCAAAAATTATGTATTTGCAGTTTATTTTTTTATATTTTTACATTTGCAACATTTGTTTGTAATACATTCTTTTCGACGTATTAACTGTGATCACATTGTTGTCAGATCTCGTGTTTCTGCAAATCAAAAGTTCATATTTATTAATCAATAATCACTCTAATATTATTATAAAAATTTTTACTTTTTGTTATTTAATGATTATTTTGTCATAGAAGTTAATATAATACTTTTTGAAAGAATAAATCTTACATATGAACATGTAAACATATACATATACATATGCATATATTATACAAATACATATCACTTTTAGTAGTTTAACAAATTAAAAAATTATGTATTTAAACTTTTACATTATATATATATATATATATAATATTATAATTTGAATAAAATTATTAATGTTACGTAAATCTATTTGATATGTAATTATATAAATCATAATCGTATGGTATAACACAAATAACTATTATTTGTGTTATACCATACGACACAAAAAAAATCGTGGTTGAAAGAACATCGTAACAAAAAAATGTTTACTTGATTATATGATAAAAGCAAACTGTACCTGTGATTATGAAGAAATGCGGCACCGTCCCTTAACTTGTACGTAACCTTTTTTACAGGGAACCTTTATAATGTTGGCTTCAGTAACCACCATCGTGACAAAAAGTTGATATTAATACAAAAGTGACCATAACATATGTAATAAACGTGCTGTTATGGCTGTTCTTCATGTTTTCAAAGAATACTAAATGCTATAA
>NW_012028329.1:3333-32219 GCF_000956235.1 Wasmannia auropunctata
ATATAACACATTTTGAAAGAACAAATCTTACATACGTATATGTAAACATATACATATCTCATATGCATATATTAAACAAATACACATCACTTTTAATAGTTTAACAAATTAAAATATTATGTATTTAAACTTTTTTATTAAATATAAATAGTACTATAATTCGAATAAAATTATTAAAGTAAATCTATTTGATATGTAATTAAATTAATCATAAAAATAACTATTATTTGCGTTATACCACACAACATAAAAAAAATCGTGGTTGAAAGAAGAATCGCAACAAAAAAATGTTTGCTTGATTATATGATAAAAGAAAATTGTACTTGTGAATTAGATAACTTTGCGGCATATTCCTATAAAATCTCTTCTGTAACCTTTAGGACATGGCAAGTCGGGTACATCTATAAAGTAGGCTTCAGTTACCACGATCGTGACAAAAGTTGATATTAATACAAAAGTGACCATAAAATATGTAATAAACGTGCTGTTATGGCTGTTCTTCATGTTTTCAAAGAATACTAAATGCTATAACAGAGATCAGATCTAGAACGTTTCAAGAACGTAATATAGATGTAGAACAATCACGGTTGTAAATCAATTTTAAAGTTGTAGCATTACGTGGAAAAATTTTCTTTTATACCATTAAAGTCATAAACTTTAATCAACATTATGGATACATATATGACAAATGCTTCACGTTTACAATAAAAATTATACAGCTATTAAAGATTATAATTTTATTTTAAAATATATACAATATATATAGTTTTTATGTTGCAAGTATTAAAATATTATATAGTTTTGTTTGTTCGGAATGAATATTATTAATATAAAATATTTAGTTGTGTGTGTGTGTGTGTGTGTGCATTTTCTATTTAAATCTATTTTTATAAAATCAATCAAATTCTTTTAATAAAAATCAATGAAATCAATAAATGTTACATTTAGTATATTAATTTTTATATTTTACTTTTTTATCATTATTGTTTCAAAAGGGCGGTTCAACTTTCCGTCCAAAGTAATGGCAACGAAACTGTATATGTTACATAATCCCAATTTTAGATTTCTTTTTCCAAATATTTCTCCTCTTCACACGTTAACACTTCTTTCGTCGTTTTAAACAACAATGCTTTATGCCTGCAGAATGAAAGTCAGTAGGCTAGTATCGGGTCCAACGGACATCAACGTTCTGGGTGAATTCCCTACCAAGGCTTCTTTCAAAGGACTAAACAGGTAATAATCACACGGTGACAGATCTGGGACTATAGGCCGATGAACTAGAATTTCCCAACCAAGTCTGTTGATCGCCTTCACCGTACTCAGGGCCGTGTCTCACGTTATCGCTTCCATTCAATTGCAGAGGAAACTCCTCTACTGTTACGAGACATGCAGATCCAGTATTGATTGGTGGTTCAGTGACTCTCTCTCTTTCTCTCTCTCTCTCGTCGAAACTTCATAAGAAATTGATGTTACGAATCGATCACAGCTTAAGTTTCAATTGTTCGCACTATCTAAACTATTTAAACTGGACTAATTAACTACCGAAACAACTTAAATTTTACTTCTATTTGAAAACTATTTGAATAGATCGAACATACAATATATTCGAATAAGCTAAAAATGTTTTCCATCAGCGACTCCTGAGTAGTTTTCGCGGTGAAGAAGAGCTAAGAACGCATCCCCGGGAGGGATTCTCGGCGCGCAGGGTGATGGGTGGGAGAAGGAAAGCCCTACTTACAATTAGAACTGTTTGTCAGCCGAAACAATAAAATGCTACGTTATTACGCCTACTTTATTTTAGATATTTATAAATTTTTGGATTTGCGAACCATTCTTGTTATTTCGTTTGTATAAATAAAAGAATCATCCTTCCAACTCTCTCGAAACGTGAGATATTTCGCGGTCGCGGAAACGCGAAGAAATTCCAAGACTTTTGTCAAATCGATGAACGAATTCTTCAAGGTACTACCGATTTATCGCTAGTGACCTAGTTTTGCGATCATTAAACCTTGTCAAACGTCGTCGCGGCGTCGGAGGTGAGCGAGGACATTATTAAATTCCTCCGGTGTCGCCGCTTATTTTGCCCCTGCGACGGTGCTCGGCTCGCTCCTCAAGATTGGCTTCCCGAACGCGATCGGGCCGCGATCGCTCAAACGCGTGTGCTGCGTCTCGACCGAATCGCTCGTGACGCGGAAACCCGAACGATCTCCAGGCCCATGTTCTATCCACGCACGTGTCGATCGCGGGGAAACTCGCGCGCGGCTTGACAAATGATCCCTGGCCGTGGCACTTCGCTAATCCCTCCGACGGCGCCGAGCCGCCTTTCCTTTCACGACGTCCTTGCCTCGCGCGCGTGTCTTCGTCGTTCCACCCTCCTCTCTCCGTCTTCCTTCTCTCACCCATCACCCTGCGCGCCGCCGAGAATCCGTCTCGGGGACGCGTCCCTAGCTCTTCTCGGCCGCGAAAACTACTCAGGAGTCGCTGATGGAAAGCATTTTTAGCGGCACCCGCGCACGTCCGCCGCACGCGGCAGACTGCGAAATTTATCATTTTCCCGGAAAATGGCAAGTGCGCGCTGTGCACGAGAGAGAGAGAGAGAGAGACATATGCAACACTGGAGATCGATCATTCGCGCTAACCCATTCAGACGTTGGCGTTGCGAAACGGCGGCGGTTCGGAATTCGGAAGAAAGAACGAATTTTTCAAGCTCAAGCATAACGTACAACATGGGGGAAGGATCTCGACGGGGAAGACGCTGAAAGTCAATTTTTAAGTGTCGTTTGCGTTCTGAGCGTATATATAATAATACGTACGGGACAGGCCCTAAGGGTGCCATTATATTCGCCGATAAGATTCATCATGTTACCACGCGCGAAGGAACTTCGTCGCGTTCGAACGATATATTTTAATAAGGGACAGCAAAATTACCTCGAGGCACCCCCCGAGGATCCCTGACGAGGCCCTCTGTACGCCGCGCGTACCCCCCGTGACCGCTGCGCGCGACTTGTATACGTTTTCTCGCGAAGGAGCTGTAACCGGAGGTAGTGAATAAACCTTGCCAGGGAAACTACCTCGTTAGCCTCATTAGCCGTCGCTCCGTTTCATTAGTGAAGTGGCGGCGGACGGGGCTGGGCCAATGTTGCTAAAGAAATTTATGACAGTCGCGTTTTGTCCTAGACGTATAACTTCCCTTCCGTAGCACTTTCTCAATTTACTTTGCGCGCTTCGCTACCGCATCCCCACCCTCAGCTCCTCCGACTCCGCGCCGAGAGCATCGGGCGCGAATTAAGGCTGACGGGAACTAAATTTCGATAAGGGTGAAGATATGCCTTTGAGAACGCAGAAAAGCCTTTCTGCGCGGCGCACCCGCTTTTTCACTCAAACTTGAAGTAATTGTCCTTTTGCCGTTACCAGCGTCGAAGAAAGTTCTCGTCAAAAAACCATGTTTGTTTCTCTCTTTTTTTTTAATCCTAATAACATCGAACGTTTTAATAACGTGTTAATACAGTTTAATTTTTTATTATAAATTATATTATATAAACTAAAGATTTTTAAAAAATATTTAAAAAGTAATCCTGATCAACAAAAAACGCAGCGTTTATAAAGCACCGCGTATGTATTAGCGATATATTATTGATTTAAATAAGAAAGTAATTAAAATTAATTTGCATATTGAAGTAAAAGCTATATATAAAACTCGAGTTACGGAAAATTTTAATAAATTTTCATTAAACGGAACAGCCAAAGAATAGAATCTGTAGAATGTTGTTTGAACAATTCTAAGTCGATACTATTGAGAATTTAATTAATCGAAATATTGATCGTTTTTAGTTTCTATACTGTAAATATATTATTGATTTAGTATACATAATTGCTGCTACTTGGAAAGTTTCTGATCAGCGCATTTCGTATGTTTAACTTAAACTCTAAAGAATCCTTAAACTTTGCCCTTATGGCCCAGCGCTATTTAGAAGCAGGCAAACTTTTATTTTATCAATACGCAATACCAGCGAATTTGCTCTGCTTTGTTTATATGTATATACGCTTGCTGGTTCGGCCAATTATTTCTTGATTTTCGATTTTTGGACGCTTGCCCGTTACAAAGTTTACGCCCACAAAGTAAATGTTTACCGATTTTAATGCTTTTACAAAAAAAAAAAACTCGCAACGTACTGGCCAAAATTCCACTTCCATCGCAAGAATCATAATAATGGTGCAGTTTTTGCTCACGAAAGTCATCACAAAGTTCCGCGCGGAAGTTGTCTCGCGCGAGATTGTAAAAGAGTGTTTCTACCCTCGCACTTAAGTCATTCATTTATTTTTATCTCGTTTGGACCGCACAACAAGAACAATTGCGAGATACAAAAATTTTCCTTACATTGTCGTATTATTTTTAGAAACTTTTATAGTCAAATGGAAGTTAAAATATGTGTCTAATTAAAATAAGTTAAAATAAGTTGTTTAATATTTTTTAAATACACGCTCTACTTTCTTGTCGATTTAATAAATGTACATATATTAATTATACAATTAAATTAAAGAGGAAACAAAATATAGAGCAATATGGGATATTGTTTCAGAGCTAAAATGTCATATATTCAATTTTATAGTCAGTGTACTTACTTGATTAGTCATAAACACAAATTACAATTATTAAAATAACAAATTGGAAATTAAAAGGAAAGATATTAAATACTTTTTATACAAAATTGTTAATGACATTTTTTAACTTTTCCAAATAAATATTCAAAATAGATCACATCTCCCGAATCTCTTATCTTGTCCGATGGTCTTTAAGGACATTTACTGTAAGGTCTTACAGTAAGTGTCCTTGTATGTATTACAAGAAGCAATTAATATTTTCGTGTACTTCTCGAACCCTTCTCACACACTGAAAACTCGCCGCTCCTAGTGCCCGCGGCACGGCAGAACCTAATTTCGCAACGAAGCAGACTACAAGACTCATCGTGCCGTGGAAACGTTCAGCCCGCACCGCAAGCAATTCTATCGCCGCTAAACGAACGATCAATCTCGAGATCACCGGCGAGGGAGAAGATCAATATGCGCGCGAGAGCGGTCGGGACTCGGCAGCGCTTCGCGAGCCGTGCGTAAACGTTCGCGGGGCGCCGCGAGGGAGGAAGGGCGAGGCGATGCCCGTCTTACCCTTACGGCACGCATTTACGCCTAGAGCTGGTAAATTAATCCGCGGCCGGCGCGGCGAATGCAAACAAATCGAATGCGGCCGGCCTGTTAGCGAGCTGGCGGCGGGTATACACAGGTCGGATTCGGAATTGGCACTTCCGCACGCCCGCGCCCATCGAGTTAAATATGCAAATCGAGTTGCGCTTATGTCTTGGCCCGCGGAAGTTCCAGGAGTTCTCATGCGTACCGCTCGTACAGCGGAGGGTGGCAAACACACACCACCCCTCTCTCGCCACTCCCTCGCTCCCGCCGCGTCGCCGTGCTTGCAGACCGGAAGTGTGCACGGACGCAAGATCCTCTCACGATGTTTGCGCAATTAAAATCAATTCCTAAATTCGGGCGTAGATCCGGGCTGGTTGTTTGCTCTCTAAATCTTCATTCTGAGACGCGCTAGTATTTCTTCCTCCTCGGAGGTGGATTATGGATTCTACGCGGTAATCAAAATAAGCACTCTCCCTCTCTCCCGCTCTTTCTCTTTTCTCTCAGTTTCAGTCTAATGCCCGCTTCAGACGATTCTCTAATTCATATCTTCAATCAGAATAGAATTTTATTTATAATTTCACACGTCATGTAATATAAAATTATATTTGAAATTGGAATAGACACATATATTAAAATATACATACAAATATGTAAAAATACACGACGCAAAATAAGTATATATTTAAGGTGGTTTTATCGCTCAATGCCAACTCGATATTATAACGTTGTCACATAAACGTCACACAATCGTGTATGTACAGTCTATGCAAAATGTTTTTATTGAATTACGCTTGTTTTTATTAAATTATTAGTCATATGGAGGGACTAACTTTTGACTGGGACTTGCTCGATAAAACCACCTTAGTTTATAAAATTATAAAAATTGATTTTTATCTCAAAATCTTTGACGCTAATTTCAGATCGTCTAACAAGTTAAACAAACAAAATAACGACAGGCTTGTCAATGAAGACAATCAAGTAAAAGACAATCAAGAAATAAAATGGGCCAGACGAGCATATAAAACGAAGATGACAGCGTTTATTAATAATGTTACATACTAACAATCAAGTGCAGACCGCGTATTTGATTAGTAATGTTATATTATTAATAAACGTTGTCATCTTCGTTTTATATGCTTGTTAGTTTGGTCCATTTTATTTCTTAATCGTCTAAATTTATTTTTTTTAAATTTATCGAACCAACGAACAGGCGATCCTTAGTATTTTTAGGAGTAGTTAGAATACACATATACATATATACAGGGTGTCCCAAAACTCGCGAATCAAAATATGATAGCAAGAAAATCTTCGAAAAATTAAATAAACAAGTTATGTGTAAATTTTTATTTTATATAATAGTGTTTTAGAAATAAAAGTTTACGATTAGTATTCGCGTGAAGTACACAATCACTAACACTATCGATACGTTCACGGATATGTTTTCGTTTAATTGTAATCTATCATTGGCTAAATTTAAATTCTTACATCTTAAAAACTACTGCTTAAATTAAAAATTTACAAATAACTTCTTTACTTTATTTTTCGAAAACTTTCTTGCCATAATATTTTGATTCGCGAATTTTGAGACACTCTGTATATATATATACATATATGTTTATTTTTTATTTAATTTTTTGTAGAGTCACGACTAGTATCATGGAAAAATAACACGTCACGAAAAAACTTATTAATTTTACAATTTTGAGTTTTTTTTCTTTTACTTTAAATTGTCATTTACGTTCTTCTTCTAGTTTATCAATTACTTGTTCAATAACTAGTTTATCAATTATTTGTTCTTATCATCAGTTAAGTTTTGCGATTTAAAACTATATCTGTATCTCTTTGCCCCTGTGTTTACTGTGATCAGAATATTCATATTTTCATTAAATCGACTCTGGTGCAAAATGTATACGACAGATAACTCGTTCACTTTTGTTACTAACTACGGGCAAACGAGATTATACGTTTGTTTGTATAATTGGCATGCGCCCGGTAATTGATGGAAAATAAATAGGAACAATCGCTTGACTTAATTGGAGCGCGGCGAAAATGTTGGCACTGTTTAATTTCGCCTGTCTGAAGGACAAATGCAATTTTTCAAATTTCTCTATTTTTTGTCCGCGCTTAATATTAGTAAAAAGAAAATAGCATTTATTTATAGATGATAAACTAATACACGATGTTTTTATTACGTTATGCTGAAATATAAAATAGCATAATCGCTTTCAAATGAAACATTGATATTTTTTTAAATAAAGCTGGGTTTTCCCAAAATAGAAAAGTACTAAAGTTATATTCCAGTTAAAAGTTTTATATTTTAACATGTTTTAAAAATTATTTTTTATATATCAGTTCTATTTTAATAATTACTTTATTAAGGATTTCCAACTGTTCTTACTTAAGAGCCTCTTCCATTGAATAATTAGCTATTATTTATTACGTCCGATTGCAATGCCTCACTGCCACAATAATTAATTAGCACGTTCTCATTTTGAGCAGAAACTTGCTCTCGTTTTGTTATGAAATGCTAAATAAACAGTCAGAGTGGAGTTCGTGTAATCCTTGAAGTTCTCAATCTGTTTATTATCAGCATGTACATCTCAGGGAAGCAAAGATAACGATGCAAACGTGAAAAACACGAAATAAATAAACCATTTAATTTTAATTGAAAGATAAAATAAAGAAAAGAAGAAATTTATACATTCAAATACAATCTCTAAATGTACCTAATGTAATGTAATGTGAATATATTGACAGATTCCATCCATGCAATATAGCGTTGCTTGATAAGTTAATCGGAGTTCGTCGAAATTTATCGGAGTTAATCGTTCGAAATATATACAGTACGTCTACTCATATTACATTCCATCCTGTAATACATAAATAGACGTGTGTACACTATCGCCGATCACTCCGCTCGCCCGTGAAAACGCGAGAGCGCGAAAACGTACAAGTTTTTCAAATTGAGAAACTTCGTTTTGTTTTCCATTCCGAGTCCGCGTTGTCCAATCGTGAGTTCCGTGATATAGAAATTGGTCCCGGGACATCCCCGCCGGACAACCCTCACTCCCTTTCCCTCCTCCTCGGCTCTTCTCGCCGTCTTTCCTTTGCCAACTATTCAGTTTTTCTCTCGCGCGCGTACTTGCGTCAGTCCCGTTTCCTCTGCCCTTTCGTTCCGCGCGTTTCTCTCTTCCTTCCTTCCTTCCGATGGTCAAGAATCTTTACACGTTCTTAGCCGGCCCGAACAGCCAAGACCAGCGGGGAGTCCGCGCCGAGTGGTTTGCTCTCTTTTTGACGAGAGCCGTTCTTCCGTTTCTCCGTTTCCACCGTCTGTCCCACCCCTTCTTCTCCGCCGCCCTCTCCCACGCCATTTCCTTCGCAGGACCTTCGCCGGCGTCTTTTCTTTAAGTAGCAGAAAGAAGTTCTTTTATAACTTTCGGATTGTGCTATTCCCCGTCCATCTCCGTTCTTCCAGCCACGTGCAGGTCATTCTCCCCGAGTCGGTTTCATCCCTCCATCATCAGCCACCCTCCCTACGGTCGTCCCACGTTCGTCTGTGTTTTTTATTTTCTCGTTTTCACCTCGTTCAACTTCTTACGCTAACTCGCGCGTTCCCCCTCACGATTTTTCTGTCTCTCTCTTTCTCTTGTCCTTGTCCGTTCCGGCGGCGTCTCTGCTTTCTCTTTTGGCAAATTGTACCAGAAGCGGAAACTGGCGCAGTTTTAATTAAATAACGCGTTCGCGCAGCAACGTGTTCGAAATACCAGTGATTCGTCTTCCTATATTCCGTGTATGCGTCGATTCCCTCGGCATCGCAACGATAACTCTCGCTTAAATTTTTCTATCTTTTTTTTTCACTTATCGACGTGTTCTCTCAAGCAAACCACAGACTGACTGCGTCCTTCGGTGAGTTACGTATGTGTCATACCGTGAATAGAATGAGTCAAATTGAATCTGTCAGAAGGGTTGACACCCTCTTGAGAAGAAGTACTTATATTAGATTTTAAAAAAATATTCAATTCTGCAAGAAATGGAAAACGCAGCTTGTGCGAAAAGGATGTGCGTAAACTACATTGCGTAAACTCAAGTTTATGTACATCCTATTAAATTTGATGTTATACATGTTATACAATTTGATAAATACATGTTTCATTATAATATCTTTTATCTAAAAAATAGGACCTACGTTTTATAAATACAAGTTATACAATAAACAGTAATTATAATAATTACATTGAATAAGCTACATCAAAGTATACTCTGTTGTCTAAATAATAATTATAAATAATTATAATAAATAATAACATTGATAAAATATCTTACAAGCGTATAGTGACATACTACTCTATTAGAGAGCATCCGATTGCATTGGTTCACAACGTGTAAGAAAAAATTACCGTTAATAAACAGCCCAAGAGGCGTGCTTTTCATCTTGCTAAAGCTCGAAATCAGAAATCCGTTCCGATTCGCACTCCCTCACGGCCCTTTCACGGCGAAATTTTCTTCTGTTTGCTCGGCCGTCTGATTGGACTCACTGCGCCGTACGTAATTACACTTTATCATGCCTTCTCCTCCCTACTTCCTCCCTTCTTCAGTTCTATCTATTTTCCACAGACACGCGTTCACGCCTGCTCTTATGTAATCCCCGCTCTTACAAGAATTATATTATCGACAATTTCCGCTTGCAGTCGATAATATCCTACTACAGTGTCATAATGCAATTATTCGCGACATGATTTCGATGATGGAAATACAAGTAAAAACATCATCTTCGAATAGAGTATCAAAATTTGCCGTGAGACACATAAAATTTTGGATAATACTGTACAAATTAATAAACACGTTATAGATAAATTTACCTATAACGTATTTATTAACTTTTTATATAAATTTATTTATAAATATATAAATAAATTTGATATAAATTTAAAATAAATTTATCTATAAATGTGTGATTTAACGTTGTAATTAATAACTTACTTATTTTTATCTAACTGCTACAGTAACACTATAAAGAAGCGATGCAACTAAGGCAACCCTCTGATCATTAAATTATGTACTTAATGTCCGGGTATTATCGGAAAATACTGTATTGGCGGAAGTTTTAGAGCCGCTCTATTTTAAATTTTTACGGAACTTGCCGTAATATTGCGCGTATTATATACATGTACCATTTGGTTGCATAAGCCTTCGATAGTACGTCAAAATGATGAAAAATATCAGTAATAAACTCCAGCACTCGTAAACTTTTTGCAATACTTTACATTTACTCATGGACAGTCATGCTAACGAGATAACTTTTAAGAAGATATAACGGTATTTAATCTCTTAATTGTGAAAGTTATGGATCATGCATCTTTTACTTTAGTATTATTTTAAGAAATGTTTGCCAATTTGTTAAAAATTTTATAATTTTAAACGGTGGATTATATATAACATTAAGTTGTTATCACATTAAAGAAATATAATAAATATTTTACGTATTTTTTATAATATTTGTTGATATAATAATGTCGTTGTCAAATTAATTTATGTATATTTATTATTTATTCTATATATTATATTATATTCAAACATATATATGTTTACATTATTTTATATTATTATATTTTATATTATACTTTTACTTTTTATCCAAGTTAATAATTATTATGTATAAAAATAAAAAACGTAAATTCGAAAAATTGCATACATTACAGGATATATTTTTAAATTACACTGTGTTTATAATTTGATAATTTGCAAAGTATTATAAAAAGTGTGATAATCATTTACTTTATTTATATTAAAAAAAGATATTGTACCCTTGTATAACTTTGCAATTGTTCAAACATTTTAGAATTTCTTTATATGCAATCGGAAAATCAATGCATAATAAATAGTATGTCCTTATTCTATCTACAACCTCAATTTCGAAATAATAGTCTCTATGATATATGTATTTTACAAAATTGAAATTTCATTCATTTCTCTTTCACTTGAGTGCTAATCAATCGCATTGAAAATAAGGTCGCGCATGATGAATGTCTGCAGAAAAAGTCTTTCTCAAACTTTGACAGAAGAATGTCATTTGGAATTGACTTTACAGTAATTACTTTTCTTCTTTTCTTCATATCATCAATAAGATTTTTAACCAGGAAAGGACAGCAGAGTTATGATTATTATTTAATCGAGACTTATTATTTAAACTGAGAGTGTCACTGCAATTGTATCATATTTATTTTTGTTTTTCTAGAAACAGTAAAAGAAAAAATAACAGAGATTCCATCCAATCCGATATCTTTCTCCAGTCTAATAGAGGCATATATCCATTCCGCACGCTTCGCTCGCTTCCATTACCGGCTCCATTCGCGTAAATCAAGGAATTTATTTGGTGACGGCTATTTGCACTATCGTCACTAAACCTCGAAGTGTCCTACAAAATTATATGTTCGTCGGACAGTCCTGAATCGACTGACCTCTCGCAGATCCGCGGCCTTAAAGGCGACTCCGAGCTACCCCACGTATTTCGAGGATCGAGGCGAGTTTACGGCGATCGTAAAGGCGAGATTTACGCAAGCTGTAAACGCGCCGGGGAGCGTGCCTGAGTCTTGGTGTGAGGACCTACCGAAGATCCTGCCGGGGTGATGCGCTTATACTTTGTGTCCGCGACGATGCTTCCTGGACGGAGAGGGTACTTTCCGCGCTCAAATAGCGCGATAGAGCGAATACATCTGCTCCGAAATTATCTCGCCGGGGGAAGGAGCATGCGAAGCACCCTCCATCCTAAAGATTTCGATTGCTGCAATAAGTTCACCACGGCGATCGTCCCGCGCGACGTGATTGCACTGGACAATCGCGGTTTGCAAGCAGTTGTTTGAAAGCTTAACTGTTTACAGATATAAAATAGTATTCACGTATCTCTACAAAAACCAGAGGTTATTCCTAGAAAAAAAGGAGAATAAAAGAAAATATTTAAAAAATTAAAAGGAAAGTAATATTTCTAAAAAATTTGAAGATAAAAATGTAGGAAGCCCAAACATCTATTGAAGAAGAATCGATAAATTTATCTTTCTAGATGTAATCTATAAAAATTGAAGGCTTAAAATCAAAACTGCACTTATAATTTATTTTTTATTGTCATTTATAATATTCATGTAATTATCTCCATAATCATAATCATCATGATAAAAATTTATATTACTGAAAAAAGTAACTAATTAATGTAGTAAATATTCTCCAAATTTCTGAAGTTTGCGCTGCAAACTTGAAGCAGAAATGAAATCTAGAATGTTGAAAGAGTGCCATACTGCTGTAGATTAATTATAAATTCTAACTTAGAATTGTTAATGTCTTGCGTAGAGATCTTCTTTTTTATACCTTTTGTGTAAATAATATGCAAGGAATACACACGATAAAACATAACTCACATCTTACAATAAAAGTTATACTGTAAAAAATTATAATTTTGTTTTCTAAAGATAAATGTGTTACAGCACTTTTATCATATATAATAAACGTTTCTAAGAATAAATAAACTTGATCTTCGATATTTGATCATTAAAATTACAGGCTCAAAAAAGAACTAAAATAGTGGGTATAATTGCATCAAATACATGTATTGTCATTTCTGATTGTATACATTGTCACTTCTGATTGTATACATTTATAATCTTTATATGCATAAAATTATTTATAATATTCGTCATTACTTGAATACCAAATGCAATCGCATTGCCATCAGTACGTATACCTAAAAATAAAAAATTGATAGTGTCACTATGTGTCAAAACTTTCAGTTTACCCAATGTAATAATTAATACATCATGGAAATTAATACATGCTTGTCGGGAGCCGCTACTCAGACAGCATTCATAGAATCATAGAACATTCTAAGGATGTAAAAATATCCTATAACGTTCTATGAATATCGTGCTGTCTGATTACCGCGTCTCCTAACAAATTACATTAAAATTTTTTACAAAAATGTCTTAAATATGTGCATATACATATGGATTAGAAGACACGATAAGACGCTTCGCATCAAGTATTTATAGAAATATAGCAACCTCGTGAAAACGCAAAAGATGCAGCGTATATTTTAATGAAGTAATGAATAAATTAAAATATACTAATTTTAATTTAACGAAATTGGATTACGTATAATTTTATTATTAGATATAATTTTTTGAGTTTTCAAGATTGCTATAAAATTGATGTGTGCAGCTTATTGGAAACATAATTGAATTACAATTACACGAAAGAAAATGACTTTTCGTAACATTAAAATATACTATGATATCGCATTTATTCTAGCATTTATCTTGATTAATGACAAAAGGAGAAGAGATTGTAGATGAAAAGAGAATGTATTTATAAATGCATTTAAAAATAATTTGTAAACAAATCATACCTGTTTTTAATCTACCAGTTCGCGGCACGTTCCAGTAACGGGATCTTTTATTCTACCAACAGGACATTGACCAACATCCATAAGACTTGGTTCAGTGATCACCATTGCGATAAATGTTGATATTATTGTAACCATTAGATACGCAGTAATGTGGCCAATCTTCATGTTTACTTTTACTTTTATTTAAAATCACTTTACTAAAACAAAAATGAAATCTGGAATTTTGTAAAAGTGTCGCGAAGCAGTCACGAATGTGAAATAACTTTGATTTTGTAGCGTTTTGTGAGAAATTCTCCTTTTATACCATTTGTAGTAAAGGATGTGTGTCAAGGACACGCAAAAATTACATTACAAATAGATAATACAATTTTATTTCTCAAAAGATATGTATATTATAGCTTTTTTATTATAAAATTGATAAAATATATATTAATTTTTTTATACTTATTTTTATTTTTTTTTTATGAGAAAGGGAAACTTCCAAGAAAGGAAATTTAAAATAACATTACATATTTTTATTTGACAACATATTAAATATCTTTGTTTTTCTTTTATCTAACTTGTAAAACTTTATAGTTTCTCCTTCCTTTCTGAAGATAAATAATAATAATAATAATAATAATGATAATAAATCAAATAAATAAAGGATCAAATACACAGCTTGGTGCCTAATAATATTTATGTAAATTTTTAAATACATCTTCTAGTTGTATAAATTGCACGTCGATTACTATCGGTTTTGAAACGCAATCATAAACTGAAGTTGGATAATAATATCACAAATTAAATTAATCGTTAATTTAACTAATAAATCAATCTTCTTAGAACAAGGTTATTAAATTATATAATAAAAATATATATATATTCACAAATAAATTAAATTAGATAGAAATTTTCTTCCCTAAAACAATTTTATGTATTTCAAGCTAATATAGGTCTTCAGTTTAATTGATCATATTCTGCCACTTAATTTCAAAACCTGCCACCTCCGCGCTAGCAAAACGATATATTCTGTCATATGTTCTCGTTACGGTTTCCATTTGACTGCGCACACCAGCGCATTTCTTGGTGATATATATTGTTCCTCAGTGATTACGACAATGTTACGAGCGGACGGGAGGCTTTGTTCTCTCTTGCGTAACAGAACAGGTGCTTTTGGCTTTGGTACATGGCAACAAGTAGCGTCAGGTAATTCCATTCTCTCTCATTAACGACTGCGCGCGGATACGCGGATCTCGGCCGGAGCTTTGTCTGAAGCATCTGTGCTTAGAAAGACGGTAAAAGTCTTGATGTTCTCGACGGCGCGGAAAATGTACCTTTGAGTATCTTTTGCATTACCCTCTGGTTCATGCTACTTTCATTCGCACATTATGATTTGTACAGAATAGTTATAATTTATACAGAACTTCTAATTGTACGGCTCATGAATTCAGATTGTTATTCGTCAAAATTTGCCTGCAATAATTTTTAAAAGAATATATAAAATTTACGCCTGGGGAAAAAAAATTAAACTAAAGTAATAATGAAAAAATGAATAATGATTCTTAATGCATTTTATATTATTTTCTGTACATTTTGTTGTTTGGAATGAACGACATTAAGCTGACGAATCAGATAATATTTCTGGAGGAAAGTATAACAAGGTAGCGAGCGCTTATTCTGTGGCAGATTTGCTGAGTGCGTTGCGAGCAAATAATTAGGTACGAGCGGCTAATTACTAACGAGCGATACGCGCTCGTTACAATCGTATAGCGCGATACAATTTTGTTTGATTAATACGGGTCTTGCATAGCTGCATGGGGAACGCAAGATTATATTTGGGGGCAGCGGAATTGATTGGAGAAACAAAATGATTGCGGTGATGATGTGTAATTCCATACAATTCCGCCGACTACCATTAACGATATTGCGTATGTGACAGGCCGATGCGGACTGATAGAATCTCGTTAAAATTGCATTAAATGAGTGAACGCGCAGTCCGATGGAGTACAAATATGTACGTAATTATTTCGGTCTATACACAAGGTAATAATTCACAACGCAATTAGTTTTACGTGTTCATTCCATTATAACGTGCTTTTGTTATGACAAGTAGATCTCAAGGAAACTAAAATAACGGAATAATAAATGTAAAAAATAAATGTAAAATTTAGTATATCTAATCAATATTAAATAATTATATATATTTAACAATCTTTTAACTTTTTTGTGTTATTAATATTTTTATTAAAACATATTATCAGATATAAAAAATATTATTAATTATTCTTTACAATAAAATGTATACTTCACATAAAGTTCACATATATATTTTTATAAAATTTCTAAAATAAAGTTAAATATATAATAATATTTAAAGTTAAATAAAATTAGATGCAATAATATTTGAAGCAGAGAAACGAGACAGTTATATTGAGTGAATAACGTTGTAAACAAAATGGGATTCAATATCTCAAATACATATATCTTCTAGATACGTCGGTGACCGTAAAGAGTATAGCAAGGATGGTCAAAGGATTAATATCGGTCTTAATTTCGGCTTTGCCAACACAGGATATCGAGTTCTGCAAACATAGCTGCGTTGAGATTCGACGTACATACAGTCTCTCGATAGCCTCGCGCCGCGTCGCCGCTGGATCGAGAAAGACCGGCGGAAGGGCGACTGGGGGTGATCGGGGGTGGTTCTGCTGCATAAAGAGTCGTGGATGTTCGACGCCTCGGCAGTAAGCGCCGCGACGTCCGTCGGAGATGTAACGTACAGCGCTGGCACGTGAAAACTCGTGACACGTGGTTACAAAACGGCGCGTATACTTCTTGATATTTGTACATAAACATTTAAAGATCTTCGTCCTGTATATTTTTCATACAAAAAGCTGACTGAGACGAACGCGATTTTATAGTTGGACCTGGATTTTGTCAAATTGAAAGGAGGAAGTTTTTTCTATTTTTACTCTTATTTTTTATTTATTTATTTAATTTATTCACAGTGTGCTAATAAATACCTAATAATTAAATCAATATGCGATTTAAATAATTTATTTTTATCATAATCATATATAAAAAGTTTGCGAATAAATAAAGTAAAAAAATTTGAAGATTATGTGTTGATTGATGTGGATATCTGTATCTAAATATATGTTTGTCACAGACAATTATGTGCTGACAATTGTATGGATTTTGCTATAAATGTCAGAAAAAGGTACGCTATAGTAACAAATTTATATAAATTTTTTCTTTATAAAAAAATTGACAATTATAAAAAAATAAATTATAAAATTGTTGAATTATGAAATTGTACGAAATATTTCAATTTGCCATATATGTATAAGAATATTGTTACAGTTTTAATATATGTATTTATGTTGCAGTTTAATGTATTTAGATATATTCGATACATTTTGCGTTCGTATATTTGCTACAAGCAAATTTTTGTTTAATATAAGATTATAATAAATTTATATATTTATTTTTATTTTAATAAAAAGTCAAATTATACATATAATATATTATTCTAATAATTAAAAATGTACTCGTTTTTATATAAACTTTTCGTAAACTGCTTATTGTCTTCACTGTGTATTTATTTTATGCGAAATAATTTGAAGTGAATCGAAAAGGTTTTCGAAACGATTTCACTTTACCATGTTTATTTCTTCTCGAAAACTTTATTAAGCACGCTGCATAATGCAATCGCTGCTGACATTACGAATCAGGTTGAACAAATGTTGGAAATATTAAGTGCCTGTTAAAATACACAAGTGAAATTTCGTACGAATTTGCTATAAATAATAATATCCAAATAAAAACAACTATAATAATAATAATTATATATTTAGTTCATAATAAAAACAGAATTTGAAATATTAATAACGCGTTTTAAATTGATTCTTTTTAAGATTTTCCAAGTTTTTAATAAAAAGTGATTTTTTTAATTGGTAATATAATTTTTAAAAATTTAATATATATTAGTTTAAAAAATAATTTTGCTTTACATTTTCTCGATAAAAAATCGTGAATGTATCAATACATTTTTATTGTATAAAAAATGATTTCAGAATACATAATGATTTATTCTAGTATAACCTACAAATTTGAAATTATAATCACGACTTTGCTGGTTAATAAAATTGATGAAAATGGACAAAATTGTAATAGATAGATATAGAACACATAGGCAAATTATAGATACATAAACTGTTGATATTTAAAACTGTTGAAATAATTCTATGACATATATATGTCTGTAGCTATAACTATAATACAAAGAACTTAGTTTATAAAATAAAAAATTGAATATTCCGGCTAATGATTAGTATGTTCATTAAAATTGTTTTCGCGAGTTAGAAATTTCGTGACCTGCAGTTTCGAAATATCTCTAAATTCTGATATATAAGAAACTGATACAGACCAATGAGAAGTTCATAAATAACTCGAGTATCGAGAGCGAAACCGCGATAAGCTACTGATATAACGGTATTATTTCCAGGTCATAAACTGAGCTTTAGACAAATGGTGTGTGAATGTAGTTCAGGGTCCGTTGCCGCGAAGACCGAGCCGAACGTGAAACGAGTCGCGCACTTATTAGTGCAGATTGTTCTTATAGTCCACTTTTCTGCGACATAATAGTCTCGAGTAACGTCTCATTGCGGACGCTGGCGAAATTGTTTTACCTGTAACAGAAAGCGTGTCGTTTATCATGCACTCGTCTTGGTTCCCGTACAACGTTCGACGTGTTTCTCGGAAGAAAGCGCGGAATTGCTTTCCAGAAATATTACGGGAAATTAAAGAAGCGAGAAATTGAAGTTGTGAAAATTAAAAACTTATTTTACGCAACATTGTTATCAAAATATTCGAAGGAACAGAAGTTTAATTCTGTTCTTCTACCGTCTGATGAAATGGGATAAAATTTGCAATTACAGATGAACGATAGATAATTGTTAAATTTCTCAATTTGCTTTTATTATATTTATTATAAAGATTAGAATATTAATTTAATAAAAAATAAACATTTAATTTACATCTTGTTACGTACGAGTTTCACAACTCTGTCTTTAACGCAGAGAATGAAATTAAGTCTTGTCCATTTGAATTTCTTTTTCTTACAATTAGATAAACTAAAAAAGTTAATATATAAATACATATGTAATATAAAAATGAATATATAGATCATGTAAATAACGATTAATAAAAAATCATATCTTGTTTGTTGGTTTGCTAAAAGTGATGAATAATTAAAATAATAATCATACGTTAGTCGTTCGTTTTAGTAGTAGTTTTCATGTAACTCAGGCACGCGCCGAGTTTTAAGGAGTCGAAGTCAACGTCGAACGAGGCAAAGTTATCTGGCGTACGCGAACGAGCTTCCATACGTCAGCGAGAGTAACACCGGTACACTCGGCACGTAAACATCGGGAAATAGACGAACCCATCTCGTCGTTGCTCGTAAATCCTCAGTTGGCCGTGGCGGGGTAAACACGCGCCCCCCGGTGAATTGGGCATAAATATAATTTAAAGTTAGCCGATCGTCATGTAATCTGAAGTCGGCGGCGTGAGAAAGGGGGATGCATTAGGCCGGCTTAGGACGCGCGAATGGGCGAAAGGCTCGCTTATGTAATGTAATCCGCGGCGATTTCGCGTGACGGCAACAATGTAATCGGGTAATGTAATCCCGCGGCGCGGGATCGGCGATCGACTTAAGGCGGAACTTAGTTCGCTTCCGCGGCATACGGCTTCCGTGGATCGGGAACTTTTTGCCCCTTTCTCTCTCACTCTCTCTCACCCCCTTTCTTTGCGCGAAAGACGAACCCTGCTCTCCTTACTTCGATTCGTGCTGCATTATTCATAGAGCCGGGCAATTACAATTTCCCCGTGCCCGGTCGTGCGAAAGAGAATTAAAAGCGGTCCGGGTTTCATCAACTCGCCGATTGGTTTGGATCGATGTGCAAATTAATGGCTGTCTTACTCAATTGCGTAAAAAAAGATGCGGGCGAATAATGGAGTGTTTGCGCGCACAACAGCATTACATAGAATTTTAATCTACAGAGAAATCCGTGTATAATTATGAAATAATTATGAAATAATAATTTATTTCGTATATGCACTTCAAGGATCATATTATTAATATTTACACGGTTTTGCAGGTTTAAACATTTATTGGAGTTTTTATTAATCCCGTTCGTTATTCGAGCTTTAAAGTAGAAAATTTTGCTCATTAATTTGCATATAATATTTTTAGAATTAATATTAATTTCACTGGAACTTTCCGCTACGTTATTTTATATTGAGTTACTGTATATCACATTTCGTCCTTTATTTTTAAACGTCACACTGATTTATTATTTTTCATCTTTTCTAGATAAAAATTTTGGCCGCACTGTTTCTTAATAAAGAACACGTATTAAACAGTTAGAGGATGGAGCTACACAAACTGTGCTAAATACGCGTAAAAGTGATTCTTCTACGTACCGCAAGATCAATCGCTTTCATTTAACAATGACAAATGTACCAAAGATAATTTCAATGTTGGAATAATAATGTGCCAAAAACTGTAGCACGAAAATTCCCATAATGATCAGCAAAGTCTGTCAGAACGAGGATCGCATCACCAGTCACTATACAATGCTAATTTATCAGAAGAGATCCGATCTTCTTCGAGTCGGAGCACGGCGTAAATCGAGAGGGCTGTTCGAATTTCGGAGGATATAATATCCCCCCTCGATTTTCGAAAATGGCGCGGATCATGATATAGCATTGAGCGAGTGAGACAGGACTCGCACGTCGGTTTACGTGCCCCCGCTGCCCGATTACTAGGACATACTTCACGACAGTTTCGGTCGATCGCGGTTCGGAACTTGTCGCAGCACTTGGATTGACTTAAGAATGAGACACGTCGCGATATTATGGGACACTTCGGGAACTGTTTAGACGGCTTATCGAAGCGGACGTCGAGGAGGTCCTGCGAGAAGGCGTCGCGGCGCCTGAGGTCCCTTATCGCCAAGGCCAGGAGGTGGGGCTTGGCGACCGAGGAGGTCGCCGAGTTGCCGGCGATAAAGAGGCTGGTGCCGACCCGCGTTACCTCGAGCTCGGCCACGTGGACGACCATGGCTATGATCGCTCTGATCTTGGGCGGCGGTATGGTCCTAGCATACATCTGCGCACCTTGCATCACGAGGAACAGAACGTGAGGCTGATGTGAAGGGTGACCCGATGGCGTAAGGGACTCGTTTGAAGACCATTGTTGGAAACAGGTAATCAATTATTTCAGTTTACTTTCGAACAATAACCCTAGTAGTATAATACATGTTCATTGATAATACAATAGTTAAACATTGGCGTCTATTGAGGATATGTTGGGCCAATATTGTGCTAATGAATTGTGCTCTTAGAAAAGACATTTTCAGAATAAAGAATGGCCTAATCAAAATGATATAATATTATGTCATTAGAATATATCTAAAAAAAAAGGGATAAAATATAGAATATAATACCAAATTACCATTTTACAAAATTACAAATTATAAAATTATTTTTATTACCCAGTGTGGTTTGATTTGGGGTGGCAAACATGGTGTGGTAGTCTAGAGTTAATCATGTTATGATTCGCTAAAAATTTGAGGTACACGTTGAAATATAAATCCTACGTAATTACAAGGGACATAAGTATATCCCTTAAATATGTACCGCCAAAAATTGGAGGTACACGAAATCTTTAATCAATTGTCTTGTCATTTGATCAAGAAAGAAGAACTTGCCAAACACTGGCGGTACATTTTTACCGCTGAGTACCTCGTATTTATAAATACATACGAAATATTTTGTACCTCGTATTATATACACGAGGTACATATGCAAAATTTTGTACCTCGTATTATATACACGAGGTATGAATTCGAAGCCTTGTACCTCCAAAAGAAAAATATCGCGAATTCAGATGCAGCACCTCCAGAATGCAGAAGCAGCAGAAGAGCAGTATCTCCAATTGTATTATCGCCAAATTTGTTATTACCTCGTATATTCCGTACCTCGTGCTAATATATCGCGAAAAATACCTCCTTTTAGTGTGTAACTCAAAATGTCATTTCCATGTTCAAAAAAATACTTCAAATTTGGAGGTACTAGGCGATACATGATTAAGAGTGTATGCGCACCACTCCGTTATTTTATCAAGTTACGAATATTCTTTGTTCTGACATGTAATTCGCGTGCTCTCTTGAGGTGAGTCTTTCTCAATTTATCCCTTCGGACTTTTTAAAATGAATTTTACAATTAATTTTATTTTTACAATTTTAAAATTAATATGTTAATTATTTAATACATTGTCAAGTCAATGGAAAAAATGATAATTATTCATGGAAAATATGATAATAAAAATGAAAAAAATTATAATTTAAAAAATTTGTAAAACAATTATTACAAAATATATTGTGTGTGTATATGTATAAACAAATTATACCTGTTTTTAAATTTAGTAAACCTGGCGACATCTGGAACGAACGAATACTTTACCAGGAGGGCACGGTGCAAACGTCGGAACTTTTAAGATGTATGGTTCAGGTTCAGATTCAGAGATCACCATCGTGATAAAAGTTGTTATTAAAAAAGTGATCATTAAATACGAACATATTGATATTGAACTTTTTCATGTTTTTGAAAAAAGTTTTGAAGAATCTTTTTTAAAAAGTTGAAACAAAAATTAAATATATGTCGCGGATGTAAAATAATTTTCAACTTATAGCACTTTGCGCAAAAGTTTTCTTTTATATTGATAAAATCATAAATAATTTTAATCATGGACAAATGTATATCACAAAAACATAACTGTACGTGCAGCACGTTTTACGTTTAATAAAAATTATATTACAAATACTTAATATTATATTACATTTATTTTTAAAATTTTTATTTTTGATATTTTAGTTTTATTTTTTTTAATTTATGCTATATTTTTTATAAGAAATACAAAATATTTTATTTTTAGCTTTTTAAACTTAGTTTAATGTATGTATTAACATAAACTTTTATTTTTTTGCATAAAAAGAAGAAATATTTATAGAAGCTTAAAATATTATCGGATATATTATAAGTTATCTGTATTTTTTGTTATATATATTGTTTGATTAATCTTGAATTATTTAATAATTTCTTTAATCTTTCTAAAAATAATAAGAAACAAAGTGATGAAAAAAAGAGAGATAAAGAAAGAAAAAAGAAATACTTATTTTTTTAATAATCGATTAATAAATTCAAAAGTGTAAAGAATATAAAGCAAATATAACATATATTTTTTTCTATTTAAAAATCATAACATTTATTTAAGAGATATAAACAATTATTTTATTTGATGTAATATAGAGATAAAAATTTTATTAATATAAATAAATGAAGTATATGCAAAGCCACAATGCAGAAAATGTAGATAAAAGCGAATAAAGTCAATCGTCACATTGCGTGATTCATCGGTTCACATATGTTTCGTACAAATAATATTGCCTCTAACACTATATTGTTTTGAATAGAATAATTTATGCATTTAGCACTTTATTCGATAAATTAATTAGCTGTATATTTATGTTTTGTAATAAATTTCCATTGTGTCGCACTTAACAGAACGTAATTATTGAAAGCCGTTATAATCAGGAGCTGCAATTTTATTTATAAAAAGCTTATTTTTGTAATATCTGCGACTTAAAATCAAAATACGCGGTACGAGATATGATCTCAAATCAAAAGTGTCCGCTATTGTTCTTATAAAATTTTTATTATACTTACAATGCTTCACGTAGTATGGATCGAAAAAAGTTACAAAGTAAAGATTATAATTATAGCATAACCATTTTAATTTTTAATCTTATAGTTATACGCTAAAATGTGCTTATTGTTAGAGCTAATTATCGTGCTATTATTATTACGAACAAAGCATTGAGATTACTTTGCCGCCTATATACAGAATATAATCTTATTAATATTACTTTCAATTTCGAGCATCCCATTTTGATATAAAAAGAAGTGAGGGAATTTGCGACGCCGCGCCGCGCCGCGCCGGTGCGATTTTGACAGCATCAGTGTACAAAATGCAGAGCAATATATACGGCTGGATATCAGGCTGTTTAACCATTATTTCGCGCGCGTACGTTGTGAATTTTTCATGATTTTCATAATGCCGGCCTTTATTACCACGCCCGCGTTTGTTCGCGCATCGCCGCGCCGCACCGCACACGGGCGATAAAACCGTTCATTAATTAGCCGGCGCAAAAAGCAGCGTTATTTATATCGCCGGGCAAGAGCTTCTTTTTTTTCTCCTTTCCTTTAGCTCCCACCGTGTCTCTCTTTATTTTTTTTTTATCCTTTCGCTTAAAGTCCCATAGCTGTTACACAACAACGGCAACAAAACGCGCGCGCGGCACGACGCGACGCGACACGGCGCGCAACGTCTTCGGTAATGCGCGGAGAAACGCGGGCTAATTAAAACGCCCAGAAGTATCGTTTGTCATACGGGCGCCGATTATCCGCGCCGTTGCCGTTCGTAAATTTCTAATTCAGACCATGCGGCGCGCGCGCGCGCGCCAGGGAGATTTGTTCGCGCGAATGCGGCATGCGCGATCGACTGCACCGACACATAGTGCATAGTTGCAATACCTCGCTATACGGTATGCCGGCGGGCTAACGCCGCGCACGCTGCACAGGCGTTTTAATTATTTTACAGCCTGGCGGATTTACATAACGGAATAGCCCGGGGTACCGGGTTTATTATATATCGGCATCAATTAGTTAAAACGCGTCAGCTCTACGCGAAGCGGGCGCGCGGTGCAGCGCGGCGCACGGGCTCGTCTGGTTTGGATGGAGATTGGAGAACAGGTTGCGCCGTCGTATTTTTCGACGGCCGCGGCTCGTCGGTCAATTTGCTTCACGAGTTCGCAATTAAAACGGGCGTTAAAAGAGAGAGAGAGAGAGAGAGAGAGAGAGAGAGAGAGACTTGCATCGCGTGCGTCGCAACGTCAAGCTAATTAGGATGCCATTTCCTGCCCGAGAGAAAGCGAACCGTTGTTCTACCCTTATTCGCGCGTTATTGTTACAAAGGACGGTCTTGGATTTTTGATGAAAACGATTGCGGCCCGTTAAAGAGTGCGCGTGTCTTGATTATGCACCAAGGAAGCTGAGTGAAATTCATTAAAGTTAGAAGTGCCTATTAAACGGCGCCGCACTTATTGTAACGGTGTTATTTATAGCATATTATGTTAATTCCTTGTTTCGCATAAACTATACGGAAGCTTACTAAGTATAGCCATGTATATTCATACGCGAACGTACGCCGAAACTTACTAACCCTATTTAATGCCGAAATATTGTCGAGGATTTACATGTAGGTCTAATGAGCAGATTGGATCTAATTCTTTGACTTATTAGCCGTATCATAAATTTGAGCGGTTGTGGGACGAGCCGCTCATAGATTTAAGAAATACATGAATATTCTCCACATTGTAAGAAGAGTTATATGCCTTAAACGAATATCCGATTTACTTAATTCTAATATATTATTTCGCGATTTCGAGAAATGAAAAATTAAATATTCTTTTAAATTTGCCTTAAAATATATGAATTTGTTATAAAGGCATGAGATACTATTAAAAAAATTGTCGAATTTTTTGTATTTCGGTAAATCGAAGCTGCTTCTAATTTTATTTATTGACAAATGAAAAATCGTTATCTTTGTTGCAGACCACTGATGTGACGAGCGAAATAGTAGGCGCGGCAAAACAATGAAGGCAGTGTCGAACAGATGAAGTATACATACATATATAAATAAATGTAGGTATATATATTCGTAAGAATACTTTACGTATAAGATCCATGTAATTTCGGAGTGTAAAATAAAAGCAAACTGCAGAGCTGCAGTGTGTTATCACGAAAATATGTCGCATGGTCATTAATTATTGTGCATTAGGTAATCGCATGTGTGAATCGCGTTACGAAAGACAAGACTATAATTAAAAAACGTATGTTCTTTTTTATATGACATTTATATTTACGAACAACGTAACGTAAATGTCCTGCAAATTTTTAAACCCATCAAAAAAGTATAATATTATCAAATAAATTTATTACTTTTACTGGTTATCATAAGGATTTCAAGCAAGTGCGAAAAAAATTGATTATTTAACTGAATATTGTAGAAACATCGTCGTTACGTTTATAAAGATATTTTAACGATTATAATAATGTAACATCTTACGTCTATCTAGATTTTTAGTGTATACGGAACATCAGCATAAAAACACAAAAACGTTATATGTATACGCCAAAAGTGATTATTTAATGTGAAGAATATATTGAATTGTATTGTGATTTATACACTAAGATTATTGCTCAAGCGTAAGAATAATTCTTGGATATTGCATCGATAAAAGGTGTAAATTTTACTTTTTTATATGGGCAAAGTAAGTGTTTAATAATGCACATGGCGATAACTCGGACTGCGCTGTATCGATTACCGATTAAGGAAAGAATACTTGAAATTGTTATATTTTTGCAATATTTCCGTTGTTATTTCTATTGTAATTATAGATGGTCGCGGAAAAAAACACAGAACTATATCACGACAAAAAGATTGGTATAGATAATATGTATCTACTTTGTATATATATTTAAGCACACATATAATTATAATTCGAGTGATGTGCATATTTTATTAATATTGATTGCATGTATGACCTTACATTTTTTTATTTATTACACAATTTATGTCATTTATTGTCCAACATTTCCCATTTTAATATCATAGAGCAGAGTAGAGCGTACAACACAGATCTTTACTGAAGAGAAATAAAACTTATACAAAATAATAGCAGTTTATATTGTGTATAATATAAATATAATAAACCTACGATTTTTGTTCTAATGATTTTTGTGAATTGAAATATCTTCGTAAAAGTGCTGTACATCAAAATCGGACATTATTGTAAATGGCTATTTAATTTACTAATGTTTGAATCTTGTTATTAAACAGCATTATCGAACTACAGCAAATTTAAATATTGTTCAAAATAATATATAAAATTATATTAATCCTACATTATCCAAAATTATGTTAAGTATTTTTATTACATTTTGCATAGAATCCAAATCAATTTAAGAAGAACCGGATTTATCAAAACCTCTCTTATACGTCATATACAAAATTCAAAGGACACGTAAGTACATAGTTTATAAAATTCATGTTTTATTCCTGAACTCATTGTTCAAGAAAAATTTCGCAAATTATTGATTATTCACGTTATTTCTGCCATGTGCGAATCCATAATTCGAGAAAAATTAAATTTCTCAATATTATCTCGTTCTCGACGAGACATTTCAGTATATTGAATGGCATAATAAATGTAGGTATTACGTATATAGCCGTACCCTAACTGTTACGTTTTAATTCTCTCACATAAACTATTAAATGACCGCGAGACTGCCCTTACTTTAACGCAGAATTATATAGCTACGCAATTCAAGAGGATATGATAACATCCTCGTATCCCAGTTCCTGACGCCGTCATGTACGGTGCTATTTCACGAATGAAC
This sequence comes from Wasmannia auropunctata, assembly GCF_000956235.1. Taxonomy (NCBI): domain Eukaryota; kingdom Metazoa; phylum Arthropoda; class Insecta; order Hymenoptera; family Formicidae; genus Wasmannia; species Wasmannia auropunctata. Next base: position 30,473 of record NW_012028329.1, read on the forward strand.
GAAATTAATATCATGTTTGTTCCTTGACGGAACTGCATCGGAATAGTAATTCTAACAGTTTCCCAATTTGATTTTAGCATTAATAATCGCTTGAGTGAATTTTAATAAAAATGTCTGAATAATCTCTGAGGAAAAAGGTACATTCCTTATAAATATAATACAATAAGAAAATACACACGCATTAATTTTAATTGTAAATTAATAAACATTTAATTAGATAAATCTACAAAATATAGTAATTGTTTCAATTAAGTAAACTGTTAATGATTAATTAATTAATTAATTTCTTATTTCGCTAAATATAAAAATAATTTAAGTTAGCGCAATTAAATAAATTATTTTTAATATAAATCAAACTTAAAAAAATATAATTAAAGTTATTGCAAGTAAATAAATTATTTTTAATAAAAATCAAACTTAGGAAAATATAATTAAAGTTATTGCAAGTAAATAAATTAGTTTTTATAAAAATCAAACTTAGAAGAATTGTTCAAATTTTTTAACTAGTTTTTTTGTGATAGCATACGTTAATGTTCAACGTAATGTGAAATGGCTTACGTAATATAAGAAATTTGTTAGAAATCCGTATAAAATGAGAATAACTTCTTAAAAAAACGTAAAAATTCGCAATTTATAATAGTTTACGTTTAAATCGAATTTGATATGCAAGTTCTTTATCAGTTAAGTTATCAGTTAAGAAATTATAAATTGCATTGATGCAACAGAAAATTTATCTCGCAACGAAGTTTATTGTAACAAACGATAAAATAAAAACCTCTCAATAAGTACTTCTCAATTTTCCCTATTAAAATAGTTTCAAGAAATAAAGGCAGCACGGCATGATGAGAGAAATATCGTCAAATTTAAAGATAATTGTGAATGGCGATATCGATTTCTTTTGTTTTCGTTTGGCACTGCAGTTTTTGATCGTTGAACAAATGAATTTACTTTGAAAAGTTAAGACGATTATTCACAGCATCACGTCGAGTAAATGATAAGAAACAAATAATAAAATTTTGATTCAAAACTTGAGTACCAATCACGACTTAAGCTGGACTATATACTTTTCAATTGTTGAAAAAATATTGGACTGATTGACCGAGATTCTATCCAATTTCTTCATTTTATTATTTGTAAGACCGGGTAGATTAACTTTTCCTATATCGACTTTACGTTCAACAAATGGTAATTTTCAGATTCATACTTCCATTAAATTTAAATATGCATTTTAGAAATCATCTAAAGAGTTCTTTTCAAATTCAAAGTTAATTTCATTTTAGCGAGAATTTAATTGACGACTATTATTGAGCGTAATTCTCTTCTTTTCAATCTTTTTCATCTTAATGATTATTCTTGGAAGTAAAATTTCCTTAAAAATTATAGACAAAATATAATTTTCTCACTTATTTATATGAAAGCTCAGTTTGCTGCGACTATTCTGGCCTTACTTTCTCATTTTAAGAAAATCACGTTTCGCAAAATGTAATTTCTTGTTACGGCGCTACATTGAATAATATTTAAGACATAATATTTAACTCAAAAAAATTAATACAAAAACAGAATAAATAGAATAGAAAAAAGTTACAAAAATCGGTCATCTAAGTGGTTAGTATAAATATCAATATAAATTATTTGACAAATATAAGGTACATGTAATAAAAGAGAAAGAGATAATTACATTATATGTTCTAGATAGTATTCTGCATTAAAGATTTCTTTAATGCAGTATGTGTTGAATGAAACCAAA
>NW_012028329.1:32239-34377 GCF_000956235.1 Wasmannia auropunctata
CTTAATATATATTTACCTAAACATGCATATACATTTTATTAAAATGTATTCCTGACAAAATAATAAATTCGTGATAAAAGTAACAATACGTGACAACCGTGATTCATATGTACAATAAAAACTATGAAATCTTAATGGTATTGTGAAATAATTTAAATCTTTATAACGAAAACATTATATCTTTTTTAATAAACATGAGATATACGTATTTTTATTCTCTATTTCCGGGATAATTGATAAATTATTTTTTTTTATTCATGTTTATTGTGTTGTAATTCTGAAGATAAAAACACATACATATATTAAATTAAAGAATTATTTTTTTATATTTAATTTGATAAAGTTATAAGTTTTAGAAATCAAAATTCAAAAATTATGTATTTAAAGTAAATTATTTCTACAAGAACTGTTCATTTATAATATTTATTTATATTTATTATTTTTTATATGTAAATCGCATTTTACTGTCAGATCCTTTGTGAGCTACAAAATTTGATATTAACATAATTGATAATGACTATCATGTTATTTAAAAATTTCTACTTTCCAGAAATTTTATGATTAATCTGCCACAGAAATTATAGTATTAAAATTTGCGCCATAAAAAAATCTTGCATATATCTATTTCATCAACAAATAATGCTACCTTTGATATGTATTACCTGACTTGTTGATGTTTCCACTCCAAAAATTTCGTACTCAATTGAAGCTATCTGATAAGGTAAGTTCTTTTAAACCTTCACACACGCTAAATGTCACGCTATTAATGTTAAATTATTATTAATTTGTCTAGCAACTATTAACATGTCAAATAAATTTCATTCCGAAATGACGTTTAATTGGTTACATTACAGCTTTGCAACATTAATTAGAAATTCATGTAAAGATCAGTGGTTAGCACTCAATAATCGAACAGCTTCAGAGAAAAGTTAAAATTGAAAATAAAAAATCAAAATATTCAATTTTTTTAAAAAGTTGACTGTTTTCTACACATTTTAAGAAACATAAAATAAATGTAAATTGAAAAGAATTGGGTTTCCTAGAATAAATCATAAAGGACAAAGTAATAGGAATGCGAGCCGACACGCGAGGATATTGATATGTTTTATAGTAATATTTTATTGTCATAATATTCAGTCACATATCACCATGTCAATAGGAAATACAGCACTTAGTAAGAAGTAAGACATTAGAATACTTGTCTTTTTATATTTATATTATATTTTATATGTAAAGCATTGTAGAATTCAAAAATTAAAACTAAAAAATTATACGTATATTTGTAGTAATTAATTTTTTTACATTTGCAACATTGATTTGTAATCCATTGTTTCCGATATATTACTGATGTGACCAAATTGTTGTCATTAGATCATCTCTGCAAGCCAAAAATTCATGTTAATCATAATTAAATAACTGTCTTATTATTATAGAAATATCTTTATTTCTTGTTATTTTATGATTATTTTGTCATAGAAATTAAGATAACATTAAAATGTTTTACAAGAATAAATCTTATACGTAGGTATATATCTGCATATATTACACAAATACATACTACTTTTAATAGTTTAGTAGATTTAAAAATTAATGTGCAATACATTATAATACATAACTTTTTTATTAAATATAAAACATTACAATTAAAAATTGTCAAAGTTTTGAGAATTTATTTTGTGTGATGTATCATTTAATCATTCATTGGAGAAATTAATTAATTTGATAGTTGGCATTTCATAATTAATGAACAAATAAATCTAAACATTTTTTAACAATACCATAATATAAAAATATAATTATATTGAGAATATTACGCAATATCAAAAACGGAAAAAATCATAATTAGAAAAACGAGAAATTTTACAAAGAATTTGTTATAAGAATATGATAAATAAATTATACCATAGACTCCACTCTTGCATCCCCAGATACGGCGACACCTCCCGTAAGTAAACATATGACAAGGAGGACAGCTTGGTGGTGGTGGACGTATAATTCGGGATTCAGTGACCACCATCGTGATAAAAATTGATATTAACACAAGTGTGACCATTAAATATGTAATTAATGAGCTGTTACGGCTGTCAGTCATGTTTTCAAAGAACGTTGGAAATTACAACAAAAATAAAATTCTTGAA
>NW_012028330.1:0-448 GCF_000956235.1 Wasmannia auropunctata
TCCAATGGTTGGTCGGTCAATTGTCTCCGTGCGCTTGGAGGGTTAGGACGGCTTTTTTTGTGAACGTTTACGTAGTAGTCGCGTCGTACTTATGATGGAGAAAACTTTAGAGCAACGCTATGCGATAAAGTTTTGCGTGAAGCTGAAAAAGACGCCGCTCGAAACTTTTGAAATGCTTAAGGAAGCCTTCGGGGACGATTGCCTTTCCAGATCGCAGTCCAACAGATGGCACAAGATGTTTAGAGAAGGTCGGAAGGACATCACCGACGAGGCCCGCGCAGGACGCCCGTCACGCGTCCTGCGCGGGCCTCGTCGGTGATGTCCTTCCGACCTTCTCTAAACATCTTGTGCCATCTGTTGGACTGCGATCTGGAAAGGCAATCGTCCCCGAAGGCTTCCTTAAGCATTTCAAAAGTTTCGAGCGGTGTCTTTTTCAGCTTCACGCAAA
>NW_012028330.1:1403-3716 GCF_000956235.1 Wasmannia auropunctata
ATTATTATATTTTTGCTATTAAGATAAAAGTATGTAAATAAGGTTAAAAAAGTCCATGTAGATTTGAAGGTTTAAAAATTATATCATAGTCAATTTTATAAATTCTGAATCCATAATATTCCTTTGTCTATACAAGAATTCATAGTTAAAATTGAAAATAAGATCGTTGTTTGAAGTCAGCATCATTAACTTTTGTTTTAAAAAACCCTTGGTAATTAATCCAATTATATTGGTGGTCAGAGACAAATTATTGTCACAGTTAAAAAATCAATAGTTTACAAAATATCCTATACTGGCATATTTTGTAATAAAATATAAAATATCTCATAAATTATTAATTTTTTTACAACTGTACCTTAATACTTTTATGTATAGAATAATGAAATGAGTCAATTGATGTAAAGAATGCTTGCTTTTCAAAAAAGCTATGCAATATGCAACTACATATCTTTTTTGCAAAGTAATTATAATATATTTTATTCTATACGAATCGATTCATCTCATTATTCTGTGTATAAAGGTATTAAATGTATATATTGTTGTCAAAAAATAAATCGTTTATGATTTATTTTGTATTTTATTTTAAAATGTGCTAGAATAAAGTATAAGCATTTTGTACTATCGATTTTTTAAGGATAATTATAAAAATAATTCTATACTTTAATACTTTTACACAAAATAATTAAAAGAATTATATTACACATATTAAATCATATGAGAAAAATCGTATTATGCAAAAAAATCATACAATTCTGTTTTAAAAAATGATAATAATCTACATATGGTCTTAAAAAGTCAATCTTTTGCATATTGTGTAATATAAAAGGTTATTTTAGTAATTTAGTAAGGATATACAGGATGTTCTATAAAAAAGATCTTTTGCAAAATTTGTATTAACTGTAAGTGATTCGTGTAATTTATCGCTTGTTGTAAATTGGTATGTCCATAATTGCCACATGTGTAAAATTATAAACATATAAATAAAAGAAAAGATAAGGATTGTAATTGGAATTATTAGTGAGAGATTGTCTTCTTTTTGGAAAAATAATGATAATTATTTTGTTAGATTGTATTTTGGGCTATATCAAATCACGGAATAGAAGTCGACAAGGATGTTTAGTTCGTTGAGACTGGCAACAATGCGCTCACACAAGAGCCGAGCTAGACCGGGAAGTGTCGCCACATCCGCGAGTTCCGACTCAACAAGAACGGAAGAGACGCTCACACAGATACAGTATCATCCTCATAGCTTTCTGTTATTGAACGATCAAGAAACGAACATTATTGGCGCCTTATCGTCGCTTTCCAGCGTTTCATCGAAGGTCGCGCAAGTGAGAGTGGAGCGCGAGGATGGTAGTCTCGGTGTGACTCTTCGCGGAGGGATGTCAAGGGCATTGGTAGTGACGGGGGTGAAAGCAGATGGTCCAGCCGCCAGAGAGGGTAGAGTCAGGCCCGGAGATCGGTTATTGGCTGTGGACGATACTGAATTGAGGGGACTCACTCTAGCAGAGGCACAACGCGCGCTTAGAAGGAGTTCAGACACACCGATCGCGTCTCTCACAATTGAGTACGACGTTGCAAACATGGAACAAGCACGCGCAGCCACTTCGGGTCCATTACTCGTTCAATTGGAACGTGGACTCTCAGGTATATACTGTTTCTTCTTCAAATGTAAATTTATTTATTGCCTAAAACGCGAATAAATATTAATTCAATAAAATGTTTATACGTAATCATTATGGTGGTATTATACACAACGTCAATCTAATTTAATTATACAGAATTCTATGATTTACTTTTTAAATTTTGCTATATTAATGAAAATGTTTTTTTAAGATTTTATATGTGTATTTTTATTAATATTATTATGAAATATTTTACTACACAAGTGAATAGTTATTTACAACATACGAAGGCAAGTCGATAAGTTCTTAGAAAATCACATTACTTTTTGACAAGTAGCATCTTTCAGCTAATTACTGTAAAATTTTGAGCGGAATTTATCGCGTGATTTCATTTCTGTAAACGATTAAGAGGATCCTAAACCCTAGATCAAACTCCAAAAATCCGCTGTTTACGACAATTTGTGAGTATGTATGCGTGCGATATCGATGTACTAGTGTGTAGTGATGTGTCATGTTTATTACCACAATATATATCACGCATACATATACACAAATTTATCGGTTACTAATATATCTTTATTTAGGCTTCTATACTTATTTCTAACGACTCACATATATTCATTTCTTTATTGTACATCTGGCTCTGCCTTCATTTCGATCATATAACATGCCTAACTTTTTCACGAAG
>NW_012028330.1:9665-12169 GCF_000956235.1 Wasmannia auropunctata
TTATTAATTTGTAACATTTTAGGTTATAATACTTTCAAATTTTTTAGGAATAATTTCATATATATATTAATTCTTTTTATTTACAATATTTGTAAATTTTCTGAATAAATTTATCATTTGCACGAATGTATTTTTCGAAATTTCGAAACTTCGAAGTTTCGAAGTTAATTTTAAACTTCGAAGCTTCGAAGGCACCTTAAACTTCGAAGCTTCGAAGTTCGAATGTCGAAACCTTCAAAGCAAATCACCAGCCTACTATGAACAAAGTATAGAATCGTTATGAAGATCCGAGCGAGAAAGCGGGAAAATGTGAGTAAAGGTTGAGCCAGACGCAGAAGTTTTTAATTGATCAGCCTCAATAAAACATTATTTTTCTTGTACATAAACATGTAAATATGTTGACATAGTTACGGAATTCTACTCTTGTCATTTACACCAGCTCTGCGAGATCCATCCACATTCTCTCTGCCAGCGAATGAGTGGGAAAAACGAATAAGCATAACGGCTCGTCCGCCCCCACGAACAATTTATGATTTTTACAGATAATAAACAAGGCTTTAATAAATCTGAAAAATACATTATTTTTACGTCGTCACTGAAATTAGGAAAAACAAAATTTAAGGTCATCATTTGTCTTTTTTTTTCTTTTCCTTTATTTTTAGTGTAAAAGCGAACCAAAGAAAAACAAACTTATTCTCAGAGTTTGCAGATTTGGTACATTAAATTAAAATAATTGGAAATTTTCAGGAGAGCTTGGTTTAACTGTAAGAGAGACATCAAATGGAGTTTACATCGACAGTCTTCGCCCGGCAAGCACAGCAGATCGGTGTGGTGCGTTGCAGGCAGGAGATCGACTATTAGCTGTGGATGACATGCCTGTTCAGGATGCGGTGACTGCTGCCAAGCTGCTTAGAAACAATTCCGAAAGTTGTCGCACCGCCAGAATACAGATATTACCGCGACCACCGAGCGCAAGGACAGTCAAAAGAAAGGCACAGCCACAGGCTCAACAAAACTCAAATCAAACTCTGCAAATAAAAGAGAGCTTGACCGTTGTTCTTCGACCGGACCATCGAGGTTTCGGACTTGCACTTAAATTAACCGAAGATCGTATGAATTATATAGTGAGCTTGCTGGAAGCTGGCGGTCCAGCGGAACGAAGTGGCATTCTTTTACCTGGCGATAAGGCTATTGCGATCAATCGGAGAATGTTACGCGATTTGCAACCATCTGAAGTAATCAACATATTGGAGACATCACAGATGGTAAATGTTTTTTGTTTTAAATTTTTATAGCAAATTTTTTTCGTCAAAAATATGATAAAATCAATTCTTATTCTTGTATGATGACATGAGCAGATCGAATTAGTGATAGAGTACAAAGTGGGTGGTTCGGTGGTACCAAATTCCGGAATCTTTACGGTGAGAGTGGCTAAGCCATTAGGCAGTCAGCCTGATCTGGGTCTCACGGTAAACGAAGATTTAGTAATCACAGAAGTCCGCCGAGGATCGCTCGCTTATCGAACTGGTAGTTTAGCATCTGGAGATAGATTGCTTGCAATAGATGGTCAAAAATTGGATCCTGGGGATTTGAGACAAGCAGCTCAATTATTGCATCGACCTGGCGGATCGGTGGTTGCTTTAACTGTTAGGAAGTCAGATACTAACACGGAAATAAGGTATGATATATAAAACATTTTCTACAAAAGCTCACAGTAATAATGTTTTCTACTGGAAAAATTGGTGCAGCAGTAGCACCAAGTTTTTTGTTTTTAACAAAATGTGTCATGATATATAAATTTTATCTAAGGAAACTTATTTTTTTATTATATTATGATAAGATATTATAAAAGGCTTATTTGGGACTTATAGAATACTTAAGTTCTAAAAATCTTAATAAAAAAATAAAAATAGGTCAAAAATTCTGTCAGAATTGCAAGTAATTTTTAATATTGATAAAGTATAATAAAATTAATGATTTACTTTACTTTAGTGATACTTGTATGCGATATAAAAATAGAGAATTGTTTTACATAATTTCAGTTTGATGTTTACGAAAATATCATGTTCTTTCATTTTTACATATTATACTCGTATTTCCTATCTTTGTATCACAGAGTAAAATAATAAGATAATTATGAAATATTTTGGAAATGATACTAAATACATCTTTCGTAACAGAGTAAGAATATCTGATAATTTTATATTTGATAATAATTTTTTGTTTTCATGTCATATACAGGGTGATTCAGAACAACCCCTCGTCCTTAAAAAGACGTATTCTTGACTCAATTCTAAGACGATTTTTCCTTTACAAAAATTTTGTCCGAAGCTTAGTTTTCAAATTATAACGAGAAATAGTTAGCAAATTACGGGCCGTGTACGGATGGTAGACAGGGGCGGCGCAACTTACTGTCCGCCGGCAGGCGGTACGCGGGACCGTCGCAATGATCAGCTGACTACACGCGCGCATAAACATGCGTTTTACATTCTCTCTCTCTCTCT
>NW_012028330.1:13552-14853 GCF_000956235.1 Wasmannia auropunctata
AGTTTATGCGCGCGTGTAGTCAGCTGATCGTCGCGACGGTCCCGCGTACCGCCTGCCGGCGGACAGTAAGTTGCGCCGCCCCTGTCTACCATCCGTACGCGGCCCGTAATTTGCTAACTATTTCTCGTTATAATTTGAAAACTAAGCTTCGGACAAAATTTTTGTAAAGGAAAAATCGTCTTAGAATTGAGTCAAGAATACGTCTTTTCAAAGACGAAGGGTTGTTCTGAATCACCCTGTATAATAAATAAAATAAAGCAAATTATTTACTTTACCAATACAGAAAATCATTTTAAATTCTAATAAAAATTCTTCGATCTATGTTTATTATCTTAATAAAAATTTTTCTTAGAATTTCAATTTTTCAAAATTTTTTACAATTTTTATATAATTTCAAAACTTTTTAAAAAATTTGACAAAGTTTTATATTTTATACAAATAGAAATATTTTTCAAAAATGCTGAGAAAATCTACATTTAAAAAAATGTCTTTCTTATACAGAATCCTGTGATTCAGAATCCCATTTCCTTGAAAAATTATATTTGTGATTAAATTCTGAGATAATTTTTTCTCTTGCAAAATTTTATCCAAAGCTTAAGTTTTAAAATATAAAAGAAAATAGCTTATTACAAATAAGATAAGAAGAAATATAGATAAGGGCGACACATTTCACTGTTAGACGCGTGCCTGGAGAGTGCTTCTGCTATGATCAACTGATGGCAGCCTAATGATGAAATGCGCCGCCCGTGCCTACTTGTTATATTCGATCCTTAATAAGCTATATAATAATTTCCTTTAATAATATAAAAATTAAACTTTGGACAAAGAAAAGTCGTTTTAGAATTTATTATATTTAAGAATTATGTCTTTTTAAAGACATAAAGTTGTTTTGAATCACTCTATACATAATGTTATTTCTCAAACATTTTATAATTTTCAAGAAAATTTATAAAATATAAAGGAATTTGAGTTGACAGAAATGTTTGAGTTTGTTTAAAAGAATTTATTTTAAATATACTATAATTTAATTCATCAACAAGGCTCATTTGCCTTATTTTTGCTACTTCTTTAAAGGACCCCGCACAAAACCACGTGAAAATGGGTCCCAGCTAATGTAGCTGAATTTTTGATATTTTGTAGTTCTGATCGTCCTGATCAAAAGTCTCTATAGGCACAAAGTCCAAAAATGAGTAGTTTTTGAGTTAGTGTACATTAAATTCTGCCAAAATAGCTAATTCTGTATGCTTATTCGAAGGTCCCTTTTCGTGTTTGTTATTGATTGCGCATGTGTGTGTACAGTT
>NW_012028330.1:18750-20963 GCF_000956235.1 Wasmannia auropunctata
GAAAGAGAGAGAGAGAGAGAGAGAGAGAGAGAGAGAGAGAGAGAGAGAGAGAGAGAGAGAGCGCGTGTTCGAACACGTTCGAACGTGTTTCGATGCGTATACTCATGCAGTAACCTGCATAGCAACCTGATCATATTTTTAAGTTAAAACTAGCATAATAAAAAAATAATTGCAAATTTAACAACTACAAGAATAAATTAAATGGTAATTAATAAATTGCCTTCGTTACCGCGGTAGTTATTGTGTGAGATAATACAATAGTGTAAGCTTGTCTTCAGATTTTAAGGATCAGCAAAATGGATATGCATATAATGTCAATTAAAACTTCATTATTAACTTTATTATTAAGAATCACAATTATACATGTGCGCAATACCTCAAGCGTCTGTCTCATCTAAATCACTCCTCAACTCGTGCTTTCGCCGACAATCGCTTATCTTCAACACTCTCACGTGCACGTCAATTCACTAGCTTCGATTATTCGCGAATGCCGCTAGTGTCGTTGCTCCGATTCTTCTCTAATTCGCATTGTCACGTTTGACGCCCAATGTGCCCTCGCCTGTCAACTATTTGTAATTTACTAACACTCGTGCCGCGCTGGCGCTTACAATAGTTATACAATAAAGCAAAAGATGTACTTGTTGAATAAGTTTACGTGTAAGTCGCAAACGTTTCGCAAAACTCAGAGTCGAAACGTTTGCGATTTACACGTAAAATTATTCAACAAGTACATCTTTTACTTTATTGTATCATTGTTGTATTATTTCACTTACCAATAACTGCGGCCGCTTAGAGAGGCAATTTATTATTTGATAATAAAAAGACAGAAAGGCAGACTGAGTGAGTAACATAAAGAGAGTTCAAATGTGTGCATGCGTGCGTCAGCTGATCACAGCAAGCGCCTCGCGTAAACACCCGCGTGTAACGGTAAGTCGCGCCAGCCCTGCCTACCTCTTGTATTCGCCCCGTGATTCGCTAACTATTTTTGTTTATAACTTAAAAACTAAGCTCCGCACAAATTTTTGCCAAAGGAAAAATCGTCTCAAAACACGGTCAGGAATACGTATGTTTAAGGACACTATACTTATTCCGAATCACCCCAGAGTGATTCAGAACAACCCCGGTGTCCTTGTAAAAACGTATTCTTGACTCAATTCTAAGACGATTTTTTCTTTACAAAAATTTTGTCCGAAGCTTAGTTTTCAAATTATAACGAAAAATAGTTAGCGAATTACGGGTCGCGTACGGAAGGTAGACAGGAGCGGCGCAACTTACTGTCCGTCGGCAGGCGATACACGGGACCGTCACGACGATCAGCTGGCTACACACGCAAATAAACATGCGTTTACATTCTCCCTTTCTCTTTCACACACACACACACACACACGCACACGCACACGCACACACACACGCACGCACAAAACCTTACCTTTTAAAGATTTGTCGACTTCTATAGCTTCTCGAAAAAGATGAATTCCCATTTCGATGTCATTTCTATGTAATGAGTATTTATTTTAATAAATTTTTGATAGTTTTAATGCAAACGTCACAAGTTATCACTGACTCCTTTACGAAAAAGACCGACTGCCAGGTGTGTAGTTATTACTGGAGGTATTATTGTCCGTGTAGTAGTTACTGCTGATGGATCACATGACAAATATTACACACTTGTGGTTATTATTGGAGGTATTACTGCTGGTGTAATAATTACTGTCGGCAGATCACACAGCAGTTATTACAAATCTGCAGGTATCTCTGCGAGTATTACTACCGTAGAAACTACTGCCGGAGGACTGAGTGACACTGAGAGAGGACACTGAGTGTATTACAGCCTATGTGGTAACTGCTAATTGTTGTATTATTATTATACGTACTGAAAAAACGCACGATTATAACAGATTGTTTATTACTTGATAGCAATCCAATGATTAATTCTATTATGTAAGATTGTAGTATGTATTTGCTAGAACGATGTATAAAATGTACAGTGCATTAAATATCTGTATTACTAATATAAATTATAATTATTTTAATTTTTTAAATTTATAAACATCTTTCCTGCAATTTTTTAATTTTCAAAGAATGTTGAATTTTTATTGGCAATATACTGAAATAAATAACAGTGTAATATAAAAAAGACATGCATGCGTATATATATATATACTCTGTATAATATATACTGTACAATAATATATATATATATTTTTTTAATA
>NW_012028330.1:21740-23671 GCF_000956235.1 Wasmannia auropunctata
ATTAATAAATTGCGTATAAATTGTAATTAATAAAATGCGGAATAGCTCACAAATTACACTCTAAAAATAACATGTAATAATAAAATTTAAAAAAAATAAATTTTTTTTTCAATAATTTATTTCTCAACATTACAGCGCATATCCATATTCAAATATTACTGCCTAAATATTAGTGGCAATAATATTTAGGCATTAATACATTTCGATAGTAGTGCGAAAAAAATCACACACAGCAGTAATACTTCTGTGTAATTGTCAGTAATACGTCTATGTGATTTTCAATAATATTTCCAGTAGTTTCGTGTGATATTTTTATGTAGTAGCCAGTAATACCTCGGCAGTCGGTCTTTTCCGTAAGGACTGACACAGATCAAATAATAAATTAGTTCATCCTTTTTTTTACAAACCGTATCACTTCAATGTTATTTCACACGAGTGTTATTTCACACTCGATTCACATACAAACTATTCACTTGAAGAAATCACGAAAAATCTACTAATGTATCTACTAATTAATATCTGTTACGTACTTTATCAATCACTGTCGATTAATTATTCGTTCACTGAAAAATCACACGAAGGAAAAAACACACGGCGATTTATTAACACACGACCCGTTCATTCAAAGATAGCAAACAGTCGACTGATTTTAATATCAAATTTATCATTTAATTATTATCAATTCGTGTCGATTAATTATTCGTCGATTGAAAAATCACTCGAAGAAAGAAACTCGCGACAATTTACTGACATACGAGGCGTTCACACGACAATAACAAGCAATCGATTGACTTTAATACCGAATGTATTAAGTAGTTAATAATTATCAATCAATGTCGATTAATTATTCGTTGACTGAAAACTCAAGGAAAAAAACACGCGCACTATTTACTAACACACGATGATTTACTGACACGAGGCGTTTACTCGACGATAGTAAGCATTTGACTGATTTTATTTTATGGTTATGTTTGCTGCAATCGAAACGCGAACATGTAATTAGTTGAAGTCAGTCGACTGCTTGCTATTGCCGAGTGAACGCCTCATGTGTCAGTAAATCGTCGTGTGTTAAAAAATTTCTTTCTTCGAGTGATTTTTCAGTGGATGGATAATTAATCGACAGTGATTGTAAAGTACGTAACGGATATTAATTATAGTAGATACATTAGTGGATTTCTCGTGATATCTTCAAGTGAATACTTTATATGTGAATCGAGTGTGAAATGTTGAAATGACACGGTTTGTAAAAAAAAGAATTAACTAATTAATTATTTGATATGTGTCAGTCAGTAATAACTTGTGACATTTGCATTAAAACTACCGAAAATTTATTAACATAAACACTCATTACGTGAAAATGACATCGAAATGGGAATTCATCTTTTTCGAGAAGCTACAGAAGTCGACAAATCTTTAAAAGGTAAGGTTTTGTGCGTGTGTGTGCGTGCGTGAGTGCGTACGTGCGTACGTTCGTGCGTGCGTGCGTGTGTGTGTAAGAGAGAGAGGGAGAATGTAAACGCATGTTTATGCGCGCATGTAGTCAGCTGATCGTCGCAACGGTCCCGCGTACCGCCTGCCGGCGGACAGTTACGCCGCCCCTGTCTACCTTCCGTACGCGTCCCGTAATTTGCTAATTTCTATTTCTCGTTATAATTTGAAAACTAAGCTACGGACGAAATTTTTGTAAAGGAAAAATTGTCTTAGAATTGAGATTGTCAACCCTGCCGAAAATGTTCGATTAAAACCGATTATAAAAAAAGTTATCCGAATCGATCGGGATTTCTGTACCGAAAATACGGTATCAAAAAGGATTAAAATCATTCAAATCGGATATAAATCACTTTAGACGGATTAGTATCAGGTGATAGGAATCTATGTCAATCCAAACTTCGACGATTGCTCGTACAGAAAAAGCAAGTTGATCCAAAATT
>NW_012028331.1:0-14372 GCF_000956235.1 Wasmannia auropunctata
TTGAACTAGCTATTGATATTTAGCTGATAACGTTAAGTCATTTTTTTATGTTTATTTTTGTCGATTTTGACTGATTTTTGCAAATGCTTATTTTTTTCACCTTATAAAAATATTAAATATTACGAAATTCTAAAATAGTATTATAAAAATTGCGATATTATCCGATAAAAATTCTTGTTTAAATTTATGTTTTCAAGTTTTTATTTTTATTTAAGAAATATAATCTAAAAACAAAAGTGTGACAGTGTTGGCGACCTCTTCCTATATATGTATAAGTTACCTACATATTAATTATACACGCAGATTATAATTAAAAATTACAAGTTACACGCAAAGTTTTCATTTTTATTTCGTATATAATTAAATATTAAATCGTATCTAAGTATAATAAATCTCTATATCTGTAGTAAAATTGATAATTAAATGATTTATTCGATTATTTGTGTTACATATTTATTGTACCTTTAAAAATAAAGATAGCGTTAAAATAATTTATATAGATAAAAATTTGCGGTAACAAAGTCTAGTGAAATAAATTGTTTTCTTCCATCCATAAATCTTGCAGGCATTCAGCTTTGAAATATGGGTAACAATAGTAATGATAATAACAGTCACTTCTCTTCTCTTGACTATTATGAAATCAAAAAACGGATATTTCTCGATGGACTTAATATTCGAAAACTATGTTAAGGTTTGGGGAATTTATTGCCAGCAGGGTTTGCCAGGTAATATTTGTTATAGAAATATTTAATAACTTTACTTAAGTTTTTATTTTTATAATATTTTTATATTATTTGTAGTGACGTTCCTTACGAAAAAGACGCATGGGTTAGGAATTGTAATTCATGTAGTTATTGTAATCCCTCACGAAAATATTACATTCGACGGACCACACGCGTGTAATTATTGTAATACGAATATTGCGGTGGTCAACTTACAGTAGACACATTATAAGGCATTAATATTTGTGTGTGGTTATTGTAATATTTTCCTGTAGTTATTGTAGTATTTGGATTAGACGAATTACAATCCCTAGCCGATGCATCTTTTTCGTAAAGGGTTTTATATAATTAGTACGTTGTTGTGTCAATAATATGTATATTTGGCGCTAGAATAGAACACACATATTATATATTTTACGCGATCGCAGAATTTCCCAGAGAGTTACCGATGCAGTTGGCTTCTTTCTCGATTTACATCTCGTCGATAGTAACTCTGGCCACTTATTCCGCCTCGTTGATCAGGTTTCTGGCGCTCAATTTCCCCAAACTGCCTTTTTCCACTCTGGAGGATTTCGTTAATGACGGAAATTACAAATTAATCACTGTGCAAAATAGCTCCGGGAGCGAGGTTCCTAGTGTGAGTTCGCTATTGTTATTTAAAACTTAAAAATTACTTTGTATATAAGCAGCAACTTGTTAGTTGCAGTATTTTCGTTTGAAGCTCGCGAATAAAAACAATCTCGCCAATGTAGCTGTAAACATTTGGAAAATTTTTACATTATAGTTTATACAATAACATTATACGTAAAGCATTAACATTACGGATAAACAAGTTTCAGTAATTCAATAATTTTTTAGAAAATTTGACAATTTAAATGTCAAGAGAATTTAATTTTTTATTTGAAGAAAATATGTTTATTCATAAATTTTTTATATTCTTATGATAAGTACCTATTATTTGCGAGAATTCATAAATTAAGGAGACATAATATTCTTCTAACTACATAATTGGAAGAAAAACATCTTTTTAATTAAATTAAGTTTTTTCGAATTTTGCAGAATGTCAAAGACCCAGTATTTCTGAAAATGTACGAATTGCTGGAAGAAAAGAAGTATTTACCGGCATCAGCGAGGGAGGGTTTCGAGCAAGTTAGCGATATTATCTAATTAATAACATCAATAGCGTTAAGTTTCTTTAAATCGATTCACATCAATTTTCACGCAGATCTGCCAGCGGAAGAATTTGGCATTTTACATGTCGGAGGTGATCAGAGAGTCCATGGACATGTATATACAGTGTAACATCGTATACATTGATACCGGGAGAATCCAAAATATAGCGTTAATGTTATCAAAAGGAAATCCTTATATTGGCTTTATAAATTATCAGTAAGTCCTATAAGTATATACATATTTATGTATTTGCAAAGAATACAGATTAAATCGCTTACAATTGCTTCTATAACTTTTAAAAAATAAACCCTTAATTTAAATATTTTTGCATTTTTCAGCTTACAGCGATTTCAGACTAATGGTGTTATGAACAAGTTGCGGAACAAGTATCTCCCAAAAAAATCTCCGAATAAGATGACTTATAGTACAATTGATATGAACAATGTAACGCCGGTTTTGACGATAATGGTGGGCAGTATGTTTCTGGCACTATTTATCTTGATAATTGAGAAAATGTATTATTCGTTTAAAACTTTATTTAAGAAAAACAAATTGTCTGTTGAAAAATTAAGTCATAATCTTGGCGTGAAGAATAAATTGCAAAAGAAAAACGACGAGAGAAATTTACAGCTTTAAGTATTTTTTAATGGATCGATTGATTATTGGCTATAATAAATAAAATAATCGCTACAGGGATCTTTTGTCTGTAAAATTATACAATTTTAATAATTTAATTAAATATTATATAATTAAATTCTTTTATAATTCTGATGCATATAAGGATAAGAATGAGATAAGGATCTGATACATAAGATTTCGAAATATTTCAACTTTTGTGAAACTAGATTATAGTAAATTTTTTTATTATTTATTGTGAAATTTATAACAAGTCTTTTATATATTATTACAGCATTGTACTCTTTATTGTTAGAAATAATGCGCACAAAAATTTGATTTTTAATTACATATTAAAAGATTTTGAAATTATTAAATCCAAATAACACAACATTTCTCTTCATTAACATTTATTATATTACTTTGTATATAATTATAAAGATTTATTAATTATGAATTTTTTTGGATTAGTTATTGTGATCGATGAGATTTATTCTTCACAATGTTGTAACTACCGAACAAATTGACAAGGTAGATTTATAATGGATTCAATTAACCTAATAACCAATTGGTTATGAATAACGCTTTAGCTGTAGCGCGCTTTAAATGATAACCAATAATTAATTTTGTTCGTTTTCTTATAAGACTGCATTTTTGCAAAAACCGCGTTTGCACAGAATCATATTCATGTTTTCTTAATACTCCATATGTATGTATTAAATTTTCATTAAAAGTAAAAAGGTTTATTTGAAATCCATAAATTGCAGTAGAACATAATTTTCTTATAATATCTTTAACATTTTTATTAAATATTAATTATTACTATTTAGTTTCTCTGCGGAAAGCTTAATTTTCATGAAGCATTTTATTTTAAATTAAATTGTTTAACTCAAGGGCTTTATAAGTCTCAATAGTCTAGTTTCCACCGAAGCATTAATATATACGCATCTCATACGGTATAAAATCAAATTTAAGTCAATGGAAATACACTTGACATTGATCATTTCACCTCCACTTCGATCCACAAGCTTTATCGAAGTGGCAGCAAATTGATATAAAATTTAATCGGTGGAAACAGTTGAAATAGGTTTAAAATAGATATTGCCAACCTCTACTTTTTTTTATTTAATAGTTACTATTCATGTACATATTCATGTATGTAAGACAAGAGTTAAGTTGGCTCTACTGGAATATCAATTTTCGTCACTTTTACTCTTCCTCCAATGGAAACAGCGCACTAAATTTTGAGCTGCACCGAAGTGTAACTGAATTGAGAGTGCGGTGGAGACTAGACCAATATTCGTTATTAAAAACAAAGAATTTACAGTTTCAAATTTGGTAAAGGACATCTTTGTATATTATACTACACGATCGTACATGACATACTTGTTATAACATCAGAGACTGACATTGTAGTCGGTCAGTATTCGGTGAGCTTTCGAGATGGCACAACGACAATCGCAGTTAGACTGACATATCTCTGATTTTAACGGATGGTGGCAATAGTTGTAATTAATTGACTGTAATTATTACGAATCTATTGCAATTTAATCAGCATACAAAGTAAGTAACTTGTTAATTTAATAATGATTAAATAAATACATGTATCTCGATCTTGTCAACGACAAAAGAGTTTATATAAAAGTTTATAAAACTTTATTCAACGTACATACATGACATACTTGTTTGTCAAATAATTCCAAAAGACAAAGCACGATTAAATTTAACTTCATTTCCTCGATATTTTTTTCTCATAAAATGTGAATTTTTATTTTCTTAATGTTATTTTCTTAATCATAATGTTCCTATTTCTTATTATAACTACTGAAAATTTAATAAAATGAGATATTCAATAGAATTTTGAAATAATTTTAACACAGCAAATTTCTCGTATATAGAAAAAAATTTTTAATTAAATAAGAAACAAAATTATAATTATTATTAATAAACAGATAGAAACAATCTCACGATGAAAAGGATTTATTTTCTTTAACTTTCATTTGTTTTTTAACAATTGTTGAATTGTTTCCTATGCTATTTTCATAGTTTCAAGAATATTTTATAACGTTTTTCACTGGTCGCATTGGTGCGCACTGAGTGAACACTCGAAAGCAGCGTGTTTGATTGTGCTTTTCAGTGCGCACGAAGGCGGTGCGTGCTGTTTCACTAGAAGACTTGATGCTGAGTTTTTGCGTTTTAGTGCAGAAATTCGGTACAAACTCTAAGCAGTGTCGGTGCAGTGCCGGTGCGCATTCAGTTCCTACCAGTAAAAAACGTTATTACGAAAATAAAAGAATGGAATTCGGATAAGACTGTCATTTGCGAAAATGACTAGTAAGAAATTCAAAATGTCTTTCACTGTACACAATTTTATTAATAATTTGCCTTATTTTAGAAATCGATTAGATACTTATTTATTCTTTCTTTCTACTTGTCTATAATTTATTAAATGTGACAATTAGAAAATAAAAATTATAATTCTATCATTCTATTTAATAATTCCGAAGAAAAATTTTTTCTTAATAAATTAAATAAATAAATATTAGACAAAAATATATTAAAGTACTAATAAATAATTGAATCGAGAAACAGATTTAATTTTGTCGTTCTTCTAACAGATATCTAGACAATTGAAATCTCACATACCAACGAAATGTGATAATGTTGTTTATTTCTGGCAAATATTTTATACAATAAATTTAATACGTTATTTTTGTTAGATGCCAAAAATTATCTTTTAAACTGATTAAATTAAACTTCAATTTTTTTTGAGAATAAGATTCTATGAAAATAAGAATAACAAGATTAATTAATTCCAAATGTACTCAATATTAAATGTAGCAGGCTCTACATTGCATATGATGATTTTTTTTCATTCTTTCTATTTTTGTATAAAGATGTGATATTAACATACAACTTTGAACTGCACTGTATTACCATTTGTTCTTCTTATTGAAAAAATTGTAGATACGTAAAAACTGAATGTCGACATGGGAGTTCAAAACTTTTTAAATTTTGCTGGTCTAATGCTGACCCTCAACACCGATAATAATAGGGAAATTCGTCGTTTGCCCAACAACACGATACCAATTCATTATAACATCAACCTGACATCGCATCTCGAAGAAGGCAATTTTAGTTTTTACGGTGAATCCAATGTCAATATCGAGATTCGTCATGCATCATCATATATAAGTTTACACTCGAGAGATTTAGAAATAAATGAAGCGGCGACAACGTTGATTAATGATAAAGGAACATCTTATAAACCGATAGAACATACTCATGACAACAGAACAGATATTATAACACTTACTTTTGACAATGCATTATTGCCCGGAATTTACATTGTGAACATGAAATTTGTTGGTAAGCTAATATCTGAGATTCATTCTAAGCTGGTAGCAACTAGTTTCATGAAAATTCCATACACCGGCAAAGAAGGAAATAGCAAGTAAGTAAATATTATTATATCTAAAACATTTTTATAACTTAAATATTATTTAATATTCTTTTTTTGCTTTTATCATCATTGCACATAAAGCTCAGCAAAACGTAACAGTTAAACATATAGCTTCATATAATTATATAAAAATTATATAAAAATTATATAAAAATTTTTTTCAGTTTATTTAAATATAATTACAATAAAATGCATGCACAATATCTATTATATTTAAAAAGATAACTTTAATTAAAAATAAAACAGCATAACTATAAAGCTTTTTAGTTTTTTCTCAATAAAGATACTTTTTAGACGTATAATATATCGTAAATATTAACTGATACTCTTTAAATTCATGCATTTTATCCGATATAAATGGTAAATTTGTCGTTATTTAAGATATATATCAAATTTAAGACATTCTAGATGGTTGGCTACGAGTTTCCGAGCGAGAGGAGCCAGACGAACGTTTCCGTGTTGGGACGAGCCAGCGTTAAAAGCCACATTCGACATTTCCATAACGCATCATCAGAAATACAAAGTATTGTCAAATATGCCAATACGACAGATAATCGTGGGACAAGATAGTATGGTGCGAACACACTTTCACACCACTCCTATAATGTCCACTTATGTCGTGGCGATTGTGATGATGTCGAATTTCACCCACGTTCCCAACGAGGATGGAACCATCAATATGTGGTGCAGCTCGTTTTTAACATCGCAAGTAAAATTCGCTCATAGTATTATCGAAAAGGTCGTACCGCACTTGATTGAGTATACTAATAGTTCCAAGAAGATACCAAAAGTGGATCATGTCGTGATACAGAATTATCCGATTAATAGCATGCAAAATTGGGGACTTATCATTAACAGGTATAATACACATAATTAAAATAATTATTAAACCTAAGCTTAGCATTCGAAATTTAATAATTAAAAACTGTGCATATTTTACATATATCCAAAAAATGCATATTTTCATGTTTAAATAATTCTTATATTACGTCTTTATTTTTCACTTCCTTTATTTCATTTCTATTTGTACGTGTATGCATTATCACTCAAAAGTTTGTTCATAAGAAGAACGTTTTATAAAATCATATTACGTTATGTTTTGTCTTTCAGAGAAGACGCTATAATCTATGATAATAATACAGATCCATTATATTATGGAACAAAAATAGCGTCGTTAATAGCACATGAACTTGCGCATGAATGGTTTGACAATTTAGTTAGTCCATCTTGGTGGGCTTACGCGTGGTTAAACGAGGGACTTGCTGACTTCCTCGGAATGCATATCCTCAATAAGGTAATTGCAACAATGCAAAATTGAAGCATTAAAAGAATTTTTGTAATATATTTTATAATCTGAGATTAAAATCATGTAAATTAAAGACAAATGAATACTGAATTTTCATTAAAATTATTAAGATAAAAATGAATAAGAAATATCACGTGCTTCAATTTAGAATTATATAAAAGAGTTTGTAATGCTTATATCGAACAATTATTAAAACATTTTAATACATAATTTATATTAAAATTTAAATATCTACTTTGTATTTATCATATTGAATATCCATTTAAAATTTTCTCTATTTAACTTTATAATTAGAAATCGCAAAAACATTACAGTAGTTTCGTTAAAATTTGAAAATATTTTTACCGTATTTAACATTTAATAAAAAATTCAACAATTTAGATTTTTATATCTTGATTTTTTTATATTAAAAAATTTGTAACACTTTTTAAAAACATTTAATCAAACTAGATGTGTGCTCTTCTTGAGAAAGAAAGTTAAACGTGAAGGAATTAATATAATAATTTAGGTTTTGAAAAGTAAAACAATAAATTTTTGAAAGCATCAAACAACCAAATTATCTCTAATGCAAACTTTTCTTCAAATTTGTAATATTTATTTATATTACATTTCTAGAATTTCGAAAATTGGCGGATGATAGATTTCTTTGTTGTTCAGAATTTACATGATAGTTTAGCTGCAGATATTGATCATCAATTAAAGTCTGTTACAAAAACAATGACTGCTGATTACATCATTGAACCTGAAAGTCTCGTTTCTAGTATATTCTATAAAGATTCTAGTGTACTTTATGATAAAGGTAAGATTTCGTAAGATTAAATATAATTAAACTACCGTACACATACACGGTTTTTTAAATGTGGGTAGCACAAAGAAACGGATAAAACATAAAATTAATAGAAAAAATTCCGTTGCAATACATATATCTCAATTTTATAACTACTTTAAATGTATCTACTTTGAATATATTATTAGTTAATAGTTTATGGTATCTATTATCGTAGTGACAGCTTTATTGCGCATGTTACATCGTGCAATTACCGACGAGATATTTCAAAAAGGTGTCATCACGTATTTGGCCACGCAGTAAGTGTATATAATGTAGTCTAACATAGTTATTATGTATTACAATATTGAGTATTATGAGTATAATAATGCTTCTTTTACTCATACTGAAAAATATAATATATCACTATAAACATGAATTTAGGTAGACCTAACATCACATTGTTCCATTATTGGCCATACTTTTCTCTTTATTTAATTATAATTTAATTTATGTTAATTTTAATTAAGTTTTGTTCTAAATTTTTATATGTATAAGTTAAATTGTATATTTACGTAAAACATTTAATAGAAAATTTATATTCGCCGATGTGTGACTGTATATCTCTTGACAATGCAATTTCTCTAATTTAGTCAATTTAGCTCGGCCATTCCGGACGATTTGTGGAACGCTATTCAAAGTGCTCTAGACAAATCTGATGTCCCGCACGAAGGTTATAGAATAAAGGAAGTGATGAATTCGTGGATGGACCAAAACGGTTATCCTGTGGTGAAGGTGGTGAGAAATTACACAACTGGTAAAGTGACAATATCACAAACATGTTCCTGGGACTATGTTAGCGATGACAATAATAAATGGTGGATACCCGTGACTTTCGCAACACAATCCAATCCCGATTTCTCTAATACTGTGCCCAGTTTTTGGTTAAGACCAGACCAAAATATAAGCTTTACGATTGATCCAAATGATTGGATTATTCTCAATTTGCAACAAACTGGTAAGTATAAAGAGTAATAAATTTATGCTTATGTATTATTCGTTCATTATAACGAAAATTTTACATTATTCATTTTTATGTGTATTTTCTTATTTATGAATGTTTACAGGAAATTTATATGATCAAGTTCTCCGATAATTTGCCAAATTATTAATATAAAACATTTTTTATGTCCTTTCTTGTTATTTGCAACTACATTGTATTTGTTATGTTAAAAAAGGCAAAATATTGATATATAAAAATATGTTTTGTAAGATTAAATTAAAAGATTTATAATAATAAATGTAATGAATAATTCCACAGGATACTATCGTGTCAAATATGATTCCATGAATTGGTATAATATTATACAATACTTAAATTCTGACGACTACACGAATATACACGTTCTTAATCGTGCGCAAATCATCGATGACGCATTTTTCTTATTTTGGAAGCACCAAATGGATGGATCCGACTTTATCGATCTTATAAGTTATCTATCGCGAGAGACAGATTATGTGGCATGGTATCCAATGTTCCGAGTTTTAAAACGGATAAAGGGCTATCTATTACTGCCTAGTGGCAAAAATAACAAGGTAGATATATTAATTCAGACAGATTTCATAAAAAGGAATAGTATTACAATTAATTCTTTAATTTGTTTAGTTCTACATTTACATGTTCTCGATATACTATATCAAACAAATTATTTTTTTGTAAGCTTAATAATGTCAATGAATTCTATTTTTTCTTTACAAAATACGTAAGAGATAGACTTAAATTCAGCAATGATTTTTATGTGATGTAAATGTATCAAACGTTAACAAAGTATACATATATATTTCCATATATAGATTATGTAGCTTCACAAACCAATGAATCAATTTATAACCAATATTTTACTTTATGATTTTTAGTTACGCATAATTGATCTCTTTGACAAACTTCTTCAGAACATGGGATACGATGAAAATTTGTATGATAACAATATTACAACAGAAATGAAGCAAGAGGCCATGAAATGGGCATGCACCCTCGGTCATAAGGGATGCATAGAAGTGGCTGCTGTTAAATTGAGCAAACATATCGAGCACCCTGATACTTACAAGTAATTCTTTTTACTGTCACGATTACCTCTTAAACTGTATTTGTGTTTTTTCTCAATTCCATTTTTATTCTAATAATATAATACACAGAATGTATAGTACTATACATATGTCTTTAATCGCGTACAAGCAAACATACAATAAATTGACAAGCGACATTATCGTTGGAATCTTCGTTCATTTGTTTTTTCACTGCAGCACAGAGCGAGAGTTTAATTTCAAATTAACTGAATGCAGAATGTAAAGGAATAAATCTTTGATATATTACAGAAAGCCGGGTATATTTATGTACGTTTTCTTTATAAACATATATTTTAGAATTCTACCATGGTGGCAAGAATCCATGTATTGCCTTGGAATGATAGGAGCCAATGAGACTACTTGGAGCAAAATGTTAGAATTATATCAAAAGAAATCTGATAAAATGATATTAAGAGGTTTGAGTTGCGCTGCAAGTCGTCGTGTTATTATCAAATTTTTAACTGTTACAACTTTAAACTACTTGAACACTACATTATTTAATGATACAGAGCAAATATTTATCTTCCGTTCTATTGTTGAAAATCATGCGCACAGAAATTCGATCCTTGATTACATATTAAAAAATTTTAATATCATAAAACCCAGGTAACACAACATTTTTTTTCGTAAACATTTATTATACTGCTTTTTAATTATAAAGATTTATTAATTATAAACGTATATTTTATAGATTAATTACTGTAACCAAAGCAATAAGGCTTATTCTTCAGAATGTTGTAACTGTCACACAAATTAATAAGGTATATTTTATAATATTCATACTTAATAACCAATTGATTATGATCAATAACGCTTTCAGCTGTAGCGCGTTTTAAATGATAATCGTCGTGTGAAATTTTAAATTAATTTTAAATTTGTGTAATTAAATTAATATTAATAATTAATTTTGTTTGTTTTCTTACAAGAATGTACTTTTGTATTTTTGAGGTAAAGCGCGTTGTAATAATCGAATGATATCAGCGCGTATTTTAGAATGTAAGCTAAAGTGTTATAATTTATGACTTAATAATAGACCGATCATTTAAATGAAAAAGCTTTAAAAAATTTCGTGAAAATGATTCCATCGTGAATTGATATTTCGGTCGATTTTTGAAAATGTATTTGTCTTTCTCAAATAGGAGACAATTTTTTTACGGCGTGTATATACTTCCGCATCTATGGAGTTTAATACATATTGGATTTATGCATATTCATATACATATATTTATGTTAACGTTATGTTTAATTAAAAATTATATTTTATGAAATTGGTGCATAAGAATAAATTACTAATTATTATTCATAAGCATCTTGAATTTATAATTTGTTTTAGGTAAAAAATTTCTCAGAGGCTAATATAAATAAAGATCCAGATGTTTTGTCTGAAATTCGAGAATGGGTAAAAACGTATAGAAGAATTACTGAGGATAACATAAACTTTTATACAAGCCGATTTAGAAAATAAAATTTAGTCTAAGTGACGATCTTATCAACCATTAGACGAAATGTAATGCAAAATATACATTTATCTATTATACATGATTTTTTAAAGATATTTTTATTGTATTTATTATATTATATTATATCATATTAATTATATTAGAATGTAAATACGTTTTGTCTAATAAATATATTTGAATCTAAAAATTAATTCCGATTTACATTAATTTGCACGAAATTGTAATTTATGTTTTCTTTATGCTTCATGTATGTATCAAATTTTTATTAAAATTAAAAAGGTTTATTTGAAATCCATAAGTTGCAATAGGACCTATTTTTCTTATATTAAAATTAATTAAAGGAATTAAGCTCGTAAGAATAAATCAAATATGAAATAATCAAATATTGAAATAAATGTCTATCGAACTGACTATCTTTATAACTCTGTCCTCATCTTGCAACTCACGAAATCTTTGTTTGTTCAACTACCTTTCTAAATTCATTTATTGTTAATTGAATCACGTTTATTTTCCTATCCATTCCATCATGTTGATTATTCAAGTATTGTTTATCGTTACAATTGTCTACTGACAGCGCGGTCATCTTTCTCTCGATTTCATCTTGCCGATCTTTCAAAATTTGCTCTATTGCACGTATCGTTTGTTGATAGCGTCACCATCGTCTACACTTTGCAGGTAGCGTTAAGCGTTGAATCTTGCGTGATTTTGTGTCAAAGTCGGCTGCGATCACGCAAAGAGTGTTATCGCGCATGTAATTTTTACTTTACTTATTAATTCGTTTCGTGGGTGATATGGTTCCGCTTTTTACGAGAGATATTCCAAACTTGTTGATCGGCAATTTGGCGCGCAATTTAATTTATTATAAAGCCGACTTCGCGAAGCTCCTCGACTATAAATTAACAGTATCTCGTTATTGTGCATTGTTGCCCACTCGACGGGAAGCGTTTACCAATCGGAGGTGATCTCTAATTCGTTGGGAACTAGAGATCTCAACGAACTATAGATTACGTCCCAATAAATGTAATCGATCTTGTTGTCAACCTCATGGTACACCGCTCACGCCTACTCCCTTTTTACCGCTAGTTTTATAAGTATTAATACGAGCGGACCGATAATGTACTTGTACTTGGACCCTCCTGTTGCCCATGATGCGCCTATTGTCACGCCTGTAAGCATTTGTTGTTAATATAGTATACTATTATATGATTGTTTGTCGCGCTCTGAAAATAACGTTATTGCATGGAGTCTTGGTGTATGTTAATTTTTATTATTACCATATCCAACCACATGCAAACTGCGCGCACAATTTTTGTCGGTCTTGAAACACAGTTATTTTTGCATGAAGCCGGAATGCATTTGTAACGAATTAAATTGACGAACAATTTAATATTTTACATGCCTCGATAGTTGAATGACAGAACGCCCGTCCGGCAAACAGCATGATGAAGAGATCCGGATTCGATTCTTGGCTAAGGTGATATTTTTTGCAATAAATTTCTTTACAGGTTTGGGAGGAGGAAATCCTTATAGATGCGTATTATATTAGTATTAACAGATATAAAATTGCTTGTCAATTTAATTTGTTACAAGTGGTTTCCGGCTTCATGTAAGAACTGTGTTTTGCCAAGACCGAAAAAATTGAGGCGGGTAGTTTATATATGATTGGAATATATATATATATATATATATATATATATATATATGTATGTATTATATGTATACGTATATATATATGTATATATATATATATATATGTATATATTGTAACAATAAAAATTAATACACACCAACACTCGTATCGGCTCAATAGGCATTTCCTTCAATCAAACGACGCCGTAGCGGCGCGACGCCAAGTATATGTATATAAAAAAAAAACAGGTGATGATCTGTGAGTATACGGCACTGGTTATCGAGTTACTACTAGCTTAGCTTTATTTCGAATTTTTGCTTTGTTAGATTTCCGATTTAAATATCTTGAAAACAAAGGTTATAATAAAGTATTTAATGAGACTTTCATTATACATATAATGTCGATACGAGTTTTCAATTGAGATCAATTTGAATGAAATCGGTGCAGACAATTCCGAGATCTCGACATCGAATCTACAGAAATTTAAGTATTCCTTCAGCGATTCCAGATTTTTTTTTAACAGTATTCAGTTTATTCATTTAACAGTATTCAGTTCATTCATTTGAGACTCACGAAGTTTGCGAGCAATTTATACCATAAAACTGTTTTACACTAAAAGGATCCAAACCAAGAGTATACGAAAAGTATGGGTTTTTTCAATTTCTTGTGCTCATAATTTATAACAAACGACATTTGTTTACGCCACAAATAATTGCGTTGGCTCCAAAGGACTTCAATTACTAATTTTTATTTCAATTTATCATCTCGGAGTCTATTCTTATCTTATTCAATTTATGTTTACGACGTTCTATTACTAAAATAAAATACAACATCCAGGCTGAGGTAATATTTTTCGTAATAAGTTCTTCTCAGTATTTTAAGATATGCTTATAAGCATCAATTTATTAACATCAATTGAAGATCAATATGATATCTCTATTCCAGTCTCATCTAAATAATTGCAAGTCCGAAAATTTATTCGGCACACAGTTTACGGCTGAACATGGAATTAAGAAATAATTTGTATAGAATTCGTTAGGCACCGAGATCCAGCCGTGACCATAAAAGGCGCTCTCGAATTTAGTTATGTGATTCACATACGCGGTCTAG
>NW_012028331.1:22156-26626 GCF_000956235.1 Wasmannia auropunctata
AAGAACGTTCTGAGAGTTAATTCTTAACACGTTCAATTGAAATTGTTTTTCTAAAAAGGTTTATAGAATGTTCCACTAAATTATCATAGAATATTCTGTGAATGTAATAAGAATCTTATTGGATAATTTTATAGGGAGATTCCCTCATATGGGCATATATACACGTACATGGGAGTATTGTTTTGAAGGCTTTGCAAGATATAGTACTAATGTTGTCGAAGACCATCTAATCACAGCTATAGTTTCTTAATTTTTTAATAATACTCCATAATTAATCATAATTAATCTTTTACCAACAATAGACACTGTAAACATCATGTTTATACTATCTTAAAAATAGAACTTCTTAAAGAGTATTTTCGATTTTATGTGGCATTTTTAGTGAAGCAAACGCTGTATTATCGATTTTGCCATTCATTAACTGATAAAAATCATATCGTCGCGTATCTCCATGTAATTTGTAATAATGCTGCACATCAACATCACCTGGTAACATTATTTCGCTCTCACCCTCTAGATCCTCGGATCCGATAATCTGATCGAAAAATCCCTGTTTACAATGATCGCGTACCCTTCAGTCACGCGTACTCTTGAATTACGGATTTCCTCGTTCCTTATCTTAATACTCGGCTCGACGAAAGTCATGATTTCGATGGAATTGAAGGATTCTGCGATTTATTTATATTTTTAGTAGGACGTCGGAATTAAGATACCGATTTCATCGGTACCGATTACTTTTCTCATAATTCTTTGCTTTGAATTAATCGTTAATTATTTTGTCGTAACAGTGTCCAACTGGACAAAGTAAGTTTTTATTTTTTTTTATTCACAATTAGTAACCGTTTTGTTCAAATATTCGTAATGAAATCTGCGCTTCGCGGAATGATGTATACGATAGTGCAATCGATTGCGATACTTTTCCTCGTGTTGGACACGAACAAACAGTTGGCAGAAGGAATAGACATGAACAATTATTTCAAACTGATCAACGACGTCCATAAATATTATCACACGTCGTGCGTTATTTTCGTGCGGTCTGGTTATTTGGGTAAGTACCGGAAGAACAATTTTTGGCTATTATTGTTTATACCGCACCTTCGGCCAGTTAATAAAATTTCTGTAAATTGTCAAATAATTATTGAATTATAATTTCATGTGCAAATAATTTAGTTTTTAACATGCTATTTAACGTTAAAATAAAGCAGTTAAGGGGTTTTTCTGGTCTTAAAATACGATACTATAAAAACGATTACAAAATATTTGGGAATTTTTATAAATAAAAATTCAAATTTACTTAAAAAATAATCCAGATGTAAAAAAAAAATTTTTTTAATTTTTGTTTTACAACACAATTGGCACATTATGGCGCTAAAGTTACGCTTGCATCGCAAACGCCGTAAAACGGTAATTAAAGTAAAAATATCGTTGATATGAAAGCAAAATGTGAGGCTGTTTTTAATGAATAGACTTGTAATTATTGTCTAAACCTGGATAATTGTTATCGCATGCATATTTAAAAAAACTTCGGCAGTTTAAAAAAATAGTTCAAATTTTACTCACTTTTTTTCGTCTTATTTGGCTTTCAAAAAAATGGAAAAGTCAACGAAATGTTTTTGAACATGATGATTATCATTTCAAAAAAATTACTAGTTCGATGGATTTTTACTTTTATAGTTATACTCAAAAAATATGTAATCGTCTAAATCAAAATCAAAGTATAGATATAGATTGATACATGATTCAGTCGAATATAATAACATGTTTTCTAATTGTAAGGATATCTACTTGTAGAAGTAGAAGTCAATCAAACTAGTATAATTTTTTTGAAATTGTGATCACTATGTTTTAAAACACGGTTTCGAGAAAAACGTATTTACAGTTTTGAAATATTTTTCGCTATATGTCAAAATTTCAAAAGTGTGTCGAAAGTAAACTCACAATCAGTGGCAAACGAAATTCTGATCTGCCATTAAAAGGAACTTTCTAGAATGTTTTCAAGAAGTTGGGAATAACGTCGGTAAGGCGACGCTTATAATTGGAGCGTTATTTGAATCTGCGGCAAACACATCACGTCATTATATCCCGTATATCCGGCCTAATTTTTATTTTTTCCAAAAAAAACGTTTTTATAAGAATTCTTAAGAATTTAAATTAAAAAAAAAACAAAGAATTCAATTTATAAAAGTCTTAATGTTAAAATATTCCAGTAAAATGATACTCGAAGAATGGTCGAACTCCGTGGCATCCCTGTTTTATTGACCATTTGTGTATATGTAGCGTGCGATAATGATATACATTATACATACAGCGATGTTTATTACTACATCATTATCGCACTCATACATACATTGCATTTTCATACTGTTTGCTTTTATATTAAAGCACCCACAATCATTTGATTAGAGCTAGTAAAGCGCAGTATTACTATATTATTTTATATGAGCCACATCTGGGATAAAATTTGTTTTAGATGTACATAAAGTATAAAATTCTTATAACAAAGAAATATTGTTACGAGTTGACGCTAGAAGTGAATAACAAAACTAACATTTTCTAAACAGTTTTCGTTTTTCATACATAATAATTTCATCTGCATGCCAAAAAGGACATTTATCAATTCAAACCTGTAAAATTAATATATAGGAAAACATTGTATAAAAATTATTGCATTCTCGGTAAAATAGATTCTAGCATTGTATTAAAATATAAATAAATTATCAATAATTATTAATATGTTATTAATACAATTTAATTAAAAAATTAATAATTACGATCAATTAAATGTTACATAATGAACAAATGCTATATAGATATCAATAAGTTATTTTTGATTAATTCAGAAACGTGTGTGATAAGTTTAGTTTTTTAAATACTAATATTGTTGTCAAATGAATAATTAGATAAATATATTCAGTATTTTCTATTTTTAAAAATTCTTTTCTTCCTCATTTATTTATTGTGGAATTTAAAAATAAATAATAAAAAGTCATCTCTGGAAAAATTTAAAATATCATTTCACATTACAAAGATTGTCTGACACTAATAATAAAAAAAATATAATACCATCGTCAAATGCAAATATCGCAGATTTGAACATGACGACGTTGGTGCACATGTGGTCGCGGGAATTTTCACTACAGCGAGTCATGACCATGACCACAACTTTTTCGAATTTGACAAGGAAGTACAATGAGTATCAGAAAAATGTGAGACGGCCGTTGTTCGTCGTTCTCCTCGACACCAGGGACATCATGGATGAGTTCGCCAAAACCACTAGAAGCATAAACCCAATCTCCTTTCCTATTTGGTTCGTCATGTTCCTTCAATGTCCTGGGAATCCCCTCGAGGAGCACTGTACACACCCTACCGATAATGTATTCAATTTGGATGTCAGCACCCAGATGCTGGTCTTGTGCTACGATCGCCCGACCCTGGTCGAGTGGTACTCCATACGCGATAATCGCACCAGAACATTCGATCTGGCTATGTGGTCCCCCGATAGAGGTCTGATCTTAAAAACGCGAAAGAGCATCTATGCCAGGAGGAGCGATATGTTCGGCGAAGTTGTACGCGTGGCGTCCGTGAAAGTAAGTTTTTCATCTTTGTCGACTTTTGTCGTACGCCGCATTAATGGTTGCGTTTAGCCACATAATAGATCACGGGCGACGGCCTTTTTTCGTGAAAAGTAGTCGCCTTGAAAAAAATCGCCTCGAAATCGATATTAGAATTTGTTACGGAATTGATATTAGAATTCAACGATGATCAATAGACTCGTAAATTGATAATTCTGTTGATAAATGCTCTCAGAATCCGGAGCTAGGCCTACTAACGAATGGTAAGTTCGGCGGGTTTGTGGGTCTGCTAATGATAGAGCTCAGTAGAGCGATGAATTTCACGATGAAGATTCTGGATCCAGTGGAAGCATTCGGTAGCTGGAATCAGCAGCAGAACAACTGGACAGGTGTGATCGGCCAGTTGGTGGCCAATGAAGCCGACATCGGTGCCACATTGTTCACGATGACGTCCGGCAGACGAGAGGTCGCCGACTATACGATACCATTAATCCATTCGCAATACCGCCTCTATTTTAAAGAACCCAAGGTGTACAATGTGCAATTGAATTTATACTTAAAGGTAATAATAAATTATCTTTATATTAATGATATATTTTAATTAATAGAGGACCGAAAGTCGCTTATACTGACATAGATCTTTTAAAATGACATCCATTTATTTCTCGGAAACTAAACGTTGCACATTATTATTTCTGACAAAAGCAAGATTAGTTTATTACAAATAATTAAAATTAACAATCACAATTAAAAATAATTTATAATACCCGTAATTTATATATTGGTGTAAATATTAATATAAAATTAACAAAAACAAAAATGTTATCAATGCGAAAATGACATTTTTATTCATTTACAAATTATTTAGTTTAGACAGTATTGGGTATATTATTGTTAA
>NW_012028331.1:32108-33517 GCF_000956235.1 Wasmannia auropunctata
ATTCTATGACAGCTGCACACATGTCCGCTCGTTTCCATCTTTCGATCCATTGTGGAACAGTAGATAATTTACTGGTTTTGTCGATGGTCCGCTGATAAAAATCGTATTGTTACATATTTCTATGTAATTTGTAATATTGCCGCACATTCACATCTTCCGGTGACATTCTTTTGCGCCTACCCCCTAGATCCTCGAATCCGATAAATTCCCATTTGCGATGACCGCCCTTCAGTCACGCATCTGCATCCTTAAGTCGCGGGTATCCTCATTCCTTTCCTTAATCCTTAGCACAGCGATAGTCATACTTTCGACAGATTCAAAAAATCACGCGATTCATTATTGTCTTAAAATAGATTTAATTTATAAAATAGATTTTTATTCTTTTATTTTTTACTCATTAATTGTTTTAATTATACTCGTACTCATATTTCACTAAGTCACACTCGTTTTCAAACTTGAAATGAAGTACACGTCAGCGCGAACGATAGCGATGCTCTTTTTTATATTGGACAAATCGTGACGGAGAGAATAGGCATTAACAATTATTTCCGACTGATCAACGACGTCCATAGATATTATGGCACGTCGTGCGTTATTTTTGTGCAATCTGGCAACTCCGGTAAGTGGTCTGGCAATCGGAAACAATTTCCGGCAATCGTTTCTTATATTACACTTTTGGCGAAAAGAATAGTTTCCGCAAACTTCTAAATAAATATTGAATCATAAATTTTCATGCAAATTATTTCAGTTTTATCATATTACTTAAAATAATGAAGTTAAGTAAGTTATGAAAATTTTAAAAGCCGATTTTAAAGATATGTTTTAAAAATATTTTTTATAAATAAAATTTCAGCGGTACTTAAAAAATGACATAATTATAAATACATATAATGTAGCTGTAAAATATAACATTTGTTTTAATTTTTATTTTACAAGGCAGGCGATTGGAGCGTAGTTTGTATTAGATAAGCAATGCACTATGTATTATTTTATTCTGCATATCCAATTTTTATTTTTCCCAAAAAAATTTTTCGTGGAATGTTCTTAAGACTATAAACTTTTAAAAAAAGAAACCAATTGATTTCTGGAAATCATAAGACCAAAATACCTCCTTAAATTATATCCACAGAATATCTGATGCTAACATTAAATGAAATATAATAATGAAATAAAACCATAGTCAAATGCAAATATATACGCAGATTTGAGCACGACGACATTGGTGCATATGTGGTCGCGGGAATTCTCACGGCAACGAGTCATGACCATGATAACAACTTTCTCGGATCTGACGAGCAAGTACAATAAATACCAGCAAAATGTCACGCGGTCTTTGCTTGTTGTTCTCCTCGATATCAGAGAATCTATGGCCGAGTTCGCTAAAACCACGAGAAGCATAAAGTCCATTT
>NW_012028331.1:36870-37430 GCF_000956235.1 Wasmannia auropunctata
GTGTATAATTAATACATTATGCGTATCATGTGCTTTATGGAACTCAGTCGTTAAGGGCTGGCAGAAGAGACAGGCAAACTCATTTACATTTCATTTGCACTTCATTCATGGTGCAGATAATATCTGTATTTTACATTTTATTTTTAGATTATTCTATAACAAATAAAAATTGTTCAAAAACAAATTACCAAAAAGTAATGAGATCCTACCAAAACTCTTTTTTAAAAAAAGAAAAAGATTACGCCAAGTATATAAAAAAGTATCGTATGTTACATCCTTCCTAAACCAAAAATATTATTTTAACAAATAAAAATTATCCAAAAACAAATATGAGATCATACAAGTTGCCAAGTATTTAATTAGACACAAAAATTAGAAACAAAAATTTCTTTTTAAAAACCGTTTAACCATTCAAAAGTACATGCAGCAAAAGTTTAATGCCAGTCTTTCCAAATATTTTTAAGTTTCATAAAACATGCTTAAAGTGACTAAAATGACCAATGGGATCACAGTGAAGCAAAAACTTGGCGTGCCCGAATTGCATTAATATTTAATTGATA
>NW_012028331.1:38136-38777 GCF_000956235.1 Wasmannia auropunctata
GCGTGGCGTCCGTGAAAGTAAGTTTTTTTTCTCAAACTTCATTATCATGCGTCATACTAACGGTTGTGATTAGCGATAAAAAAGGTTGTGGAGCGACGACTGTTATTCGTAAAAAGTAATTGCGTTGCTTGGAAATCGATTTTAGAATTTGCCACAAAATTGATATTAGAATTTAATGATAATCAACAGACTTGTAAATTGACAATTCTGATGATAAATGCTCTCAGAATTCGCCGCTAATCTCACTGGAGAACGATCAGTTCGGCGGATTTTTGGGTCTAGTACTGATAGAACTCAGTAAAGCGATGAACTTCACGATAGAGATTTTGGATCCAGTGAAAGGATTCGGTAGTTGGAACGAGCAGCAGAAGATTTGGTCAGGTGCGATTGGCCAGTTGGTGTCCAATGAAGCCGACATCGGCGTTTCTGCATTTATGATGACGACCAGCAGACGAAACGTCGTCGACTTTACGATGCCATTGGTACGCTCACGATATTGCCTCTATTTTAAAGCATCCGACATTGCCTACGTGCAATGGAACTCATACTTCAAGGTACAATGATAATTAAAATAATTACAAGCTATAATTATGAATTTACAAAATAAAAAAATTTTATTAATTCTTCATCAATAAAATTAA
>NW_012028332.1:0-417 GCF_000956235.1 Wasmannia auropunctata
GATGTGTATAAGAGACAGTATTTATTTTAAGATAAAAACATCTACTCAATGATACCACAAATTACAATTTTTTAAAATCAAGAAAATGAAAAAATAGTATTTCATGAAAATCCACAATTTTTTTAGAAAACTTTTTAAAAATTTACAAATTTTTAAAATAAAAAAACAAGATTTTAT
Organism: Wasmannia auropunctata; assembly: GCF_000956235.1. Taxonomy (NCBI): domain Eukaryota; kingdom Metazoa; phylum Arthropoda; class Insecta; order Hymenoptera; family Formicidae; genus Wasmannia; species Wasmannia auropunctata. Next base: position 178 of record NW_012028332.1, read on the forward strand.
GTAATTAAAACAGACCCGGCATGACTTGACATACATACATATATGGCTTGACATATTGATATATGATTATGAAACAGAATACACATATTTTATTATTAGAATACATATATTTTATTATTAGAATACATATATTTTATTTATATTTATATTAGTTAAACACCAAGTTATTAGTTGACACCAAGCCACTACCGTGTCTCTTGATATATACCGGAGATACTTAATAAATATATATGTATTAAA
>NW_012028332.1:12298-14539 GCF_000956235.1 Wasmannia auropunctata
ACTTTCAGTTATAATGCACGGCGGATGAAGTCTCCCTGAAGTGGTTGGCGTGACCTGGAATGGACAGAGGATGGATTTATGGAGGCAACTGCCTGGAGCAAGGGAAAAGGACGAGGGAGCAGCAGTAAAATGCCACCGTGCGGGGTTTCTTTTTTTAAGAAGACTGTCTCGCTCACGGTTTTTGATAGTGGTTTTTCCGTAAGACTTAGGGCAAATGCCGAGACAGGGACATGGGAGTGCTTAACGCATGTTGGGTACCACAGAGTAATTCCCCCCCTTGTCCGAAGATTCAAGACTGAAGAGTCGAAACACAAGACACAGGAGGGCGAGAGAATCGACTTCTAGGAAGGAGAGGATGCCTGAAGTCTAAAGCCTGGAGAATTGATCACCTTTCGGGAAAGAGACAAAAAGGGTCCTGCTCGGAAGTTCGAAGAAGAATTAAAGGATTGGGTTTATCATTAAGAAGAGATGGTGCTCGGTAACCTGCTGCAGCAGCACAGGGTAGAGCAGGAAACCATCAGAAAACCCTGAGGTCCTTTATATGCCCTGATTGTCGGGACGACAATCTAGAAGAGGGAGGGCAGTGTTACGCCCGTGTCTTTGCCCGCGTCGTTCGATGTACCAGCGAGCCGGTCCAGCTGTCAGATGTTTCCCTGACGACGCGTTGTCGTCTGTCAAACGAGTGACACATTAGACTTGGAGACGAGCCGTCGACCCGTTCGGACGTGCTGAGCTCTGTTCTGTCTATTCGCTGCGTTGTTTGTTCACAGTCATTAGAATAAAGCGTGTTCCTAGCCTTTTTAATTGGTGTTCCTTCTTATTTCTCCGCGGCCTTCCGGTGCGCGTGCGCGAACGCGAGTGCGGAAGTGCGTACGTTACGCGAGCGAGTGCGTGAACGCGTTATTCACCGCCCCGGGCGTAACAATATATATATGTATGTATGTATGAGAACAGGATATAATTATATATATATGTTAAATGAACGCAACGAGTTGAGTACATAAGTAATTATTATAGAGAAATAACACTTAGTAGTGACGAACAATAGTATTGATATGATAGTAATGAAAGCGTACTTATAATTGAAATCAATTATGGCTATTATTTGATTAAAATATAAAATAATACAATTTATGTGAAATATGGAAATATATATACCTATATATTTGTATATTTGTATAATAATCAAGTAAGCAATGCAAAATTATCAATGAGAATTACAATGTTATAAGATTAAAAACGTTTAATTAATTATTCTTCTTGCGTTCTAGAATTCGACAACGAATATAAATAGAGTGATTAGGATTATCTTAATAATATGAAGACTCAGCGTGTTCAGTGGAAATAGAATGATATTGCAATGTATGGCAGGCTTCGGCGGAGCAGAGCGTGCTCGAGAACGATTCAGCGCAGAAATAGTAATGATTTGGTAGAACTTGGAATTCTCGAGGGAACGTCTGGACTGCACGTGTAACACTTTCAACTGCTTGAGAACGTCTGAACAGGGCAAAGGATCTTTTTCGACTGCTTGGCAAACGTCTGTACTTGACGAAGGATCTTTTTCAACTGCGCGGCCCGCTCGGTCGTCTATCTGCATTTCAGCTCGGCGCGCGGCCGCTGCCGCGAGACAATAGAATGTCTTCTGCGCATGTCAATTGAGCGTTACGCTATGAGATTACTCGCTTTTATATGCGAGAATATAATTTAACAAAGGAATTTTATAATTGTAATTTAGAAAGATCATTTTTATAATTATGAGAAATATGTCATTCAAGTATACTTGGAATTTGCGAATTATTTAAGAGAATGGTAGAGTTAATATATTTTCCGTACGCTTAATTGATTTTTGTTAATAATTGCAATCTCATACTAGAGTTCCTTCCTCCCTCTTACTCGTAATTATTAAATACCATGGTTCGCATCATCGAGGATCCAGAAATTCATTCTTGTTTTACATTATAATATTTAAAGTGAGCCTATGTATTCGAATGTTGGAATGCAAAATTATAAGGGTGTCGTTTGACACGTGGATATATAATTTTTTATTAAAGAAAAGGAATTTAATCAATATTAATTCAGCCTAGTAATATATTTTAATTCAGTGCATTAAATTTTGGTCTCAGTAAAAGGCTCGCAAGGGAAGCGCAAATCGCTTATCTCTCGCCGAGAGACTGTCAAGTGGTGTCATGTAACATAAACTTTTCGGCACACGGCCCGCACGAAATTCTTGCCGTATGATAA
>NW_012028333.1:0-1944 GCF_000956235.1 Wasmannia auropunctata
GTGTGTGTGTGTGTGTGTGTGTGTGTGTGTGTGTGTGTGTGTGTGTGTGTGTGTGTGTGTGTGTGTGTGTGTGTGTGTGTGTGTATGTGTGTGTTAAAAAGAGAGAGAAAAAGAATGTAAACGCAGTTTATGCGTGCGTGTAGTCAGTTGATCGTCGCGACGGTCCCACGTACCGCCTGTCGGCGGACAGTAAGTTGCGCCGTTCCTGTCTACTTTCCGTACGCGGCCCGTAATTCGCTAACTTTTTCTCGTTATAATTTGAAAACTAAGCTTCGGACAAAATTTTTGTAAAGGAAAAATCATCTTATAATTGAGTCAAGAATACGTCTTTACAAGGACAAGGGGTTATTTTAAAACCCCCTGTATACATATGTTAATATATGTATATATAAAAATATAACTATATCGATATATTTAAAAAGTCTATTTATGTGTATATAAATGTCGCAAATGTAGAAATATATTATTCTTCCATCCATTCGTTAATAATTGATATGATCTTGTTGTTGTCCATCATTGTGATGTGAGTACCTTCCACATAATGAATTTGCACTTTACCTTCGGTAATCTAAAAATAATTTTTTTTATTATAAAGTAACTTTAAAAATCAGAGTCTTGTTTTGAAGATCTATATTTTTTAATAAAGGTCCACTGCGAATAAATCTATAAAAGTAAAGAAAACATTGGTGTGTATAAAAAAACATCATTTGTATAAAGATATTGTCTGTTATTTCACATTTCCAACATTTTACATATTCTAGAATGGTCCGTATGAACCATTCAAAGTTGAAGTTGAAGTTACGAATGAAATATATCTTTATGTCTTCTGATGTTTTTATTATAATAATGTTACATTTGCTTTTTTATTTATATATTCTATACTTTCGTGTTTTTACGCTCCATTGTTACCGATGTTATTTTAGCGAGAAACATAACTAAAAATTTCATGTGAACAAACCTAATTGTAAGTTGGTAACAGTGGTGCTCTAAGTTTTTGTCTTTTTCTTATTTTTCGTTATGAGCCGATACGTACGACTTTGATTTCGTTCTTAATTATTTTATAAATCTTAAGGCAATGCTGACTGGATTAAATTATTAACACATTGCAGTCGTATGGATTTCTTCGAATTGACTGAATGGAATTGAAAACCTTTCACAGGATTGAAATATACATAAAATGTAAGTTAGGGACACACGAATTTATAGCAAAAACGAAAAAAAATTAAAAATTACATTTTTTTGGTCGTACAGCTGTTATCTGACGTAAACATTTTATTAGTATAAAAGTTCTATAGCTCATATGTACAAAATACGTGTGTCTCGCACATTGAATTACATAAACAAATAACACAATGTCTTTAGAGCTACGATTGAAAGCGTAGAAAAAGAGAAATACATACGACTGCAATTTATGGTAATTCATATATTTAGCTATGATACAAAATGATAAGCAAAGTGTGATGAAAACATAAATGTGTATATACATGGTGAGAGAGTAGAAGAGAGTCAAAACGTAAGAAGGCGAGAGCCAAGAGACATGTAAGTTCCGAGCATAAGCAATAAAGTACTTCCAAAGCATCAGGAATTGTTATTTATATAGCCAAACATTATATGGCGCAGTCGGTAGTTGAACTGAATACATAAGTGAAGTATAGGCAAGATAAATAGCCAAGTGAACGTTAAAGTCAATAGAAAAAGCCTATCTCGAGCCAAGCGAATAACCTGCACGCAAATCTGAGATTAACATGGCAACGTATATAAATTTGAAGCTATCCGAGCCGTTACCTTTTGAATATATTGCGACATTGGAAGAAGTGGATAAAAAGGTTTGAGATATAGGGTAACTGTCCCTATTAGTGTGCCCTGAACCTATTAGTGTGCTTTTATATTTAAATAAGTCATAAAAATAAACTGGTACAAATAAATAGACAAAGATCGGAAGAG
>NW_012028333.1:5797-9997 GCF_000956235.1 Wasmannia auropunctata
CTTAATAAAAAAAAATACGTTAACAACAGATTTGTACCAATTTATTTTTATGACTTATTTAAATATAAAAGCACACTAATAGGTTCAGGGCACACTAATAGGGACAGTTACCCTACTTGGATGCAATGGAGTACAAAGCAAAAAATGATCCAGTTAAGGTTGCGATGCTTCTACACACAATTGGAGATGATGCCTGTGAAAAATACGAGACGTTCGGGTTAACGGCAGATAAACAAAAAGTGTACGCGACAATCACGACAGCATTTGAAAACTATTGCGGACCGAAGAAAAACGAAAGTATAAATCGACAATTGTTCTAGAGAAGACAGAAAGAGGGAGAGACCTTCGATCAATTTTTAACGGATTTAAAACGCCTCAGTCTGGACTGTGACCTCGGAACTCTTAAAGATAGCCTAAATAAAGATTTAAGCAGGAGTACAAAACCCTATGTTAAAAGAACATCTGCTCAGAATAGAAGATTTGGACCTGGATAAATGCATAAAAACATGCAAGACAGCGGAGTTGGCAGAAATACAGTTAAAGACGCTAAGTAACGAATCGGCGGAGTCTATTAACTTTGTGAAAAAATAAAAAGCAACCATAACCTATAAAAAAAAAAAACTGGTTGAAAGGGATTTAGCGGATACAATCGACATTAAAGCAACAGCAACAGCGGTGAAGGCAACTATCAATCTGGTAACTATCAATCTAGAGAAAACGACAATGACGTCAGCAATTATCATTGAGGCACTAGGCAGAAAACACCGAGCAATGTTCAAGGAACCAATAAAAATTGCAGCCATGCGGAAATTGTAAGTATACGCATGCGAGACAACAATGCCTCGCGTTTAATAAAGAATGTTACTATTGTCAAAGACTGCATCATTTCGCACAAATATGTCGAAATAAAAGGTATAATGTAAATAACGTCCAAAACGATGAATCTGATGAATCAGGAAAGGTCGAGTCAATTTTTTTGGATAATATCAACGTCACGGAAAAAGACAGTTTATAGACAGCAAAGGTTAAGTTTCTAAAGGTAAACAAAATTCTTAATTTCTTAAATTCTTAATTCTTAATAAGTTAAACACAGGGGCCGGTTTCAACGTTATAAACTATGCATACTGGAAAAAGCTTGAAATGTAGGTGCAAATGAAACAGTCGAATAAGAGACTGAGAATTACAATGGCTCGAGAATTGAAACTAGATGGTATGTATGCTTAGATTGTAAAATCTTAGGTACGATAAAAAAGAACAACTCTGCATTGTAAGCAGCGAAACTACGTCGGTAATACTAGGGCTCCCCACGGTTTGAGCATGTAAACTTTTAAAATTAAATCACGACAATAACAAGATAAATGTTAATGAAATAAAATCTATTATTGAGATTTTACATAAATGTAAAGATGTGTTTGAAAGTATAGGACAACTGAGTATGAATATCGATTTGAGCTAAAATCAAATAGTGTAGGCAAAAGCGTGCATTGTAGAAACGTCCCATTCAAGATACGCGACAGTTATAAAAAAAGAGCTCTATGACATGGAACAAACTAGAATAATTCAGAAAATAGAACCTACAGAATTCGAAAACGCGGCAGTATTAGTAAGAAAATCAGATAATCTCTCAGAATTTGCTTACAAGGGGAACACCAGACATGGCCTCCTCCAATTTGGCTAAATTATATATATATAATAGTCTCTTCTACTAATTCGTGCTAAAAGGATACGACTCACCTCTCAAACATTCGTGAGAAAAACAAGTTTAAAGATTTTCATGTTGATAATGTACCTGTGCATTAGAGTGAGTTCGCAACAAGCAGCGTGGCGTAGCGAGTATGGCGCTTAACCCTTTCAAGCACGATGCATTGTGGAATGCCACCTTTTCCATAACCATTTTCTTAATAATTGGGGTAGTTTTCACTCAATTTTTAAACTTTTTTGTGTTTTGGTATCAGTTATACATTCAAGAATAAGAATCGATGTGCAATAATTTGAAATCATGGGTGATTTTGTTTATACAAATAAACAAACGTTGAAAAATAGCAATTTTTCTGGAGAAAATTCATTATCTCCGAAAGTTCTCAGAGTTTCCACGCAAAGATCTTCCTTGAAAGGTTTTTGGGATCGCTGATTACGAATCCATGGCCAGATTTCTAAAATTCAAAATGGCGGATCTAATATGGCAGACCCGAATTCGAAAAACGATGCGAATTTTATAAAATGTATATCTGGGGGTTTTCGGAATCGCTAATTATGAACCCGTGGCCAGATTTCTAAAATTCAAAATGGCGGATCCAATATGGCGGACCCAAATTCGAAAAACAATGCAAATTTCATGAAAATGTATATCTGGGGATTCTCGGAGTCGCTGATTACGAATCCGTGGTCAGATTTCTAAAAACATCTAAAATAGCGAATCCAATATGGCGGACCTGAATTCGAAAAACGATGCAAATTTTATGAGAACGTATATCTGGGGGTTCAGCGATTTTATACTCGATCAGCACTGTTTTTTGGATTATAGTCGCCATATTGGATCCGCCAACTTGAATTTCGGGAATCTGATTACGGATTTGTAATCAGCGACCCCGAGAACTCCCAGATATACATTTCATAAAATTTGAATCGTTTTTCGAATTCGGGTTCGCCATATTGAATTCGCTATTTTGAATTTCTAAATTTTGACCTCAGATTCGTAATGAGCAACCTCGAAAACTCTCGAGTACTAATTTTCGAGTCAATCGTAGATAAGGAAAAATGTATGCTTGAAAGGGTTAACTGTAATGTTGCATGCTGCTGATTTGAATCTTATTTTTATTAATTTTTTTTTCATCTATATTGCATCATATTGTGTATGTGTATTTTTTATATTTAATTTGAAAATTAATATTTTTATTATAAAATTTATTATATTTAAAATTATATAGTTTATTTATTATGAATGATATAGAGTGATTTCGGTCTTAAGACCGTCACAATAACCCAATCATGTAAAGAAAACAGATTCTCAGATATCGTGTATGATTATACAATAAAAGATATCCTTACCAAGAAGGGATTTCTGCGTAGTCAAAACTCGTTTAAAAGAATAAAAAGCAAAAAAAAAATAATTTAAAATTTGTTTATTACATAGCAAATAAATTTAAATTTAATAATGTAAATTGTATGACACAACTTAAAATGATATAAAGTTTAATAACGTTTAAAGCATATTAAATAAATAAGTTATATAATTTTGAGTATAATAAATTTTATAATAAAAATATTAATTTTCAAGATAAATATAAAAAAAAATATGTATACCAATAATGCGATGCAATATAGATATAAAAATTGGTGAAAATAAGATTTAAACCAGCAATATGCAGCAGTAAAGTCAGGTGTCTTACTCGTCTACACCATGCTGCTTGTTGCGGATTTACTCTTACTGACGGAGTATATTACTAACATGAAAATCATTAAACGCGTTTTTCTCACGAAAGCTTAAGAGGTGGGTCGTATCCTTTTAGCACAAATTAGTGGGAAGGGTGAACTATTATATACAGAGTGTCCCATTTTAATGTCCCACCCCAAATAACTTTTTTATTTTTGATTTTAGAAAAAAATGTTTCAAACAAAAGTTGTATGGCTTTGAAGGGAACATAAGGTGGTGTCATTAGTGACCTTGAATAGTTGCTTGAAAGTCATGTGAAGGTTACGTCATGTGGTTAAGTCATGTGAAGGTCAATTTATTAAATGGGACCCCCTTCTTTTTTCATCTATATTGCATCATATTGTGTATGTGTATTCTTATAGATACATTCTTGTATGTACATTCTTGTAGATCATCTCGAGAGCCTTCCAAAACGCTATAATAAAGTTATTTTTCAATAAATACTTTTGAAATTATGAAGCTTGAAAGTTACAGTACCGTCGACATTAGCATTATCCAAGGTGTCCGATAAACGGACACCTCGACCATACCTCGAGCATAGCATACCTCGAAAGCTTTCCAAAATACTGTTTCATTAAATATCTTTCGAGTTAACCCATTAACGTCCAGGCGGACACATTTTTTGAACAATTTTCAGTGGCTTAATTTTTTATTTTAATGGCCTTGAAAAAATTCTAGCAACATCATTTCTGATGTAAAATTTCTTGCTCTTTCAGAATCTGCCATCAGAATTTGTCATAAATAAAATCCAAAAAAGTTATAGTCGA
>NW_012028333.1:10017-19608 GCF_000956235.1 Wasmannia auropunctata
TCTGAAAGAGCAAGAAATTTTACATCAGAAATGATGTTGCTAGAATTTTTTCAAGGCCATTAAAATAAAAAATTAAGCCACTGAAAATTGTTCAAAAAATGTGTCCGCCTGGACGTTAATGGGTTAAAAGGCTTCAAAGTTACAATATTGTTGTCATTAGCATTGGTAATCGAGCTGCACATGTTACCCTATTCTTTTGAATTATTATTTTCATTTTTATAGTAAAAATTGAAATAACGAAAATACGAGAAACAACCTCCAATCGTTTTGATCTTGTGACAAATGTTGTCAAGGTGATGGCCCTGAACAACATTCAAAAAGTTTTAGCCGTCGGTCGAACACCTTGGGTACCAATGCTAATGCCAACAATATTGTAACTTTGAAGCCTTTTAACTTGAAAGATATTTAATGAAATAGTGTTTTGGAAAATTCTCGAGGTATGCTATGCTCGAGGTATGCTCGAGGTGTCCGTCTATCGAACACCTTGGATAATGCTAATGTTGACAGTATACTATAGACACTATACTATAACTTTCAAGCTTCATAACTTCAAAAGTATTTATTGAAAAATAACTTTATTGGAAAACTCTCGAGATGATTTACAAGAATGTGCAATAAAAAGTAGGGGGTTCCATTTAAGAAATTGAAGGTTATCTTCACATGACCTTCGAGTAACTATTCAAGGTCACACTAATGACACTACCTTATGTTCCTCTCAAAACCATACAACTTTTGTTTGAAACATTTTTTTCTAAAATCAAAAATAAAAAAATAATTTAATTGGGGTGGGACATTAAAATGAGACACCCTGTATATAAAATGTATCTAAATCGAAGGGGATCATGTTTGGTGTTCTCCTAGTTAGATCCAGAATATCTAAATTCCTGTTTAAAGCGACAACATTATAAACTCCCGACATTTGAGGAAATCTCAGCAAAAATGGGTAATGCTTTATAGTTTTGGATACACGTAAAGCTTTCTACTAAATTAAATTAAATACAAAAAGTTTCAAAATGACGACGTTTCAAACTTCTTTTGGGAGATATTGTTTTAAAAGAGTGCCATATGGTATTAATCGGCTCCAGAAAAAAAAAAATTCGCAGAAGTTTTTGTTGATATTCCTAACGTATAAACTTATATTGATGACATTATAATCTAGACTAATAACTAATAAATAAAATGTAATCTAGACTAATAAATAATAAATAAAACTAATAAATAAAATGAAAGAACACGATGCAATATTAGAGAAAGTTCTGCAAAAATCAAGGAATAGAAATCTAAAACTAAATATAAATAAGTGTAAAATAAGGGTAAACTAGGTAAATTTTTTGGGTCATAGTTTCACGGAAAAGGGAATACAGGATTACATTGATAAAGACAAAGTAGAGGCAATAGTGAGTATGAATCGCTTTAAAAACGTAGAGAAAATGGACAGATTTCTAGGGACGGTAAATTACGTGTCGAAATTTGTTAACATGGCTAGTTCGTATACCGCACTCTTAATAGATATGACCAAAAAAAAGTGAGACATATAAGTGGACTGGTGAAAGGATCAAAGCGAAAATCTAAAAAAACTATCATCGACTAACTAACATCGACCCCTGCCTTACAATACTACGATTCAAGCACACCGTGCAAAATAAGTGTCGATGTCAGTAGCACAGGAGTAGGAGCCACTTTTACAAAACAACTTACCGGTAGCATATGCCTCGCAAACACTAACTGACACTCAAAGATTATGGAGAGACAAAGACATACAAATAGGAAAAGAAATGTATGCGATTATTTTTGGATGCAAGCACTTTCATCATTATATAATAGGACAAACTGTTAATGTCGAAAGTGACCACAAACCGCTGATTCCTATATTGTCAAAACCATTGAGCAGCTCTCCAGTACACTTACAAAAAATAAAATTAAGACTACAACCACATATTTTAAAATAGAATTTAAGCCGGGAAAAGAAATGTACATAGCAGATGCACTCTCGAGACTTAAAATGGATAAAACTAAAGTTAAAGACAATAGCGATTTAAACTCGTATATTTTATTAGTCGACTATAAGGACTACATAAGTGAAAATCATGTAAACGAATTTAAGTTAAAAACAAAACGCGATGAGGAATTGCAGATAAAATCCAACCTGATAAGAGAAAGTTGGCCAAGCAATAAGTCGGAAGTATCTGACATAGCAAAAAAGGATTATACTTACAGCGACGAACTACGTGAAAATAATGAATTATTATTTAAGAGTAGTAGTACCGAAAGCATTAAAACAGGAGATGATCACTATATTATTATATATTACAGTCACATAGGAATAGAAAAAATAAAAAATAAGGCGAGAGAAATATTTTTTTGGCCCGGTATGTGCAAAGAAATAGAGGACGCGATAAAAAACTGTGACACGTTTATATACTTTTAAAAGAGTAACGCCAAAAAATCGATAATTCACGAAGTTTCTAAAGCATCGTAGATAAAAGTGGGGACAGACCTCATGGAATTCAAAGAAAAAAATTATCTTGTTATTACAAATTATTTTTCCAAATACGTAGATATGAATAAAGTATCTTCCTAATATAACAAGCGAGTCAGTAATCAATGCACTTAAATCCAGTTTTGCCAGATTCGATATTTCCAAAATGGTCCAACAGATCCAGGAACTTAATACACAAGTAGATTATTTAAGGAATTCGCAAAAAACTGGGATTTTTTACATATTAAACTACGTCTACAGCTAAACATTTCCAGAGCAACGGGATGGTTAAAAGACATATTCAAACAATTAAGCATATGTTTAAAAAAGTGGAACATGGCAGTAAAGATCCACATACTCTTAGAATATAGAAATATCCCAATCACAGCAAAAATTTGCTCACCTAATCAGATATTTGGTCAAAATATAAATGGACATGTACCGACATTTTACTCACTGTCTCAAGGAAGTAAATCACGACTTTGTCAGAAAGAAATTGTGCAAACGTCAAAATAAGCAAAAGTTTTGCCATGATCGGAATACACGAATTTTTCCCGATTTTGAAATAAGAGATAGGGTTAAAATAGAAAATGAACAAAATCATTTATTTGATAGATCAGGTCTCAATTGTTGGAAAACCAAACAAACCCAGGTTATATAGCGTCTTAACTGAATCAGAAAAGATTCTAAACAGGAATAGGAAACCTGATAAGCGACACAAATAAGCAATTTGTGATGCAAAGAGATTATGTAGAAAAAGAGCGGAGCGATACTCCGAAAACCGATCCGAGCAAGTACTAGATGACCCTGTTAAAAAAACCAGGTGGATTCCCATAGGAACTTATGGAAATGCCTAGGAATCCATATAGGATATTAAAAATCGTATATGGGAATCTATACAGTGTATGGGAATTCATATGGAAATCCACATGGTGTATGGATATCCATATGGAAATTCACATAGTGTATGAAAATCTATCTGGGAATCCACATCATGTATGAAAATCCATCTGGGAATCCACTTGGTGTATGAAAATCCATCTGGAAATCCAGATGATGTATCAAAATCCATCTGGGAATTCAGATGGTGTATGAAAATCCATGTGGGAATCCACATGGTGTATAAAACTTTATATGAAAATTTCTTTGGGAATCCACATGGTGTATGAAAATCCATCTGGGAAACCAGATGATATATAAAACTCCATATGAAAATCTATTTAATAAATATATTTATGTGGTATAATTATTATATTATGAATACTATATAATTTATATAATATTCATGTAGTATATTTATATACCGAGTAGTCCAGACGTAAATCGACCATCTTAAATATATTTGTGTCTAATTATAACTGAGATTTTAAATAGTATTCTACTTCGAATTTATACGATTTTTTTAGATTCTGTATATTTTGTATATCTATATATAAGATCCAAAATAGGATTCTACATATGAATTTATACAAAAATACAGTAATATTTAAAAACTAAGATTGTAAGCGATACTGTCTGAAAAAATACATGATTATTGAAAAGTTTCATTATTCAATCATATGCAACTGCGACCTGCGTAACTGTTACGACTGCGTTACTGTTGGCTCTTTATAGTATTTGTTTAGACATGAGAATTCAGAGGTATAGAATATATAATGGAAAGAATAAGTCCTTTGTACAAAATACATATTATTAGCTCAGCTTCAGTGTACAAGTCTGCTGTTATAGGGATCTCAGGTTCGAATCTTGATGTGTTTTCAAAAATTATAAACCTGCGTATAAATTGTAATTAATAAAACAGAAAATATGCGAAATAGTAAACACAAATTAAACTTTAAAAATAATATGTAATAATTGAATAAAAAAAATAAATTTTTGAAAACACATTGAATTATTAAAATTTATTTTTTTTATTTAATTATTACATATTATTATTTTTAAAGTTTAATTTGTGTTTACTATTCCGCATATTTTCTATTTTATTAATTACAATTTATGCGCAGGTTTATAATTTTTGAAAACACATTGAGAAAAATAATAATATGTAATAATTGAGTAAAAAAAATAAATTTTTCTATTAATTTTTTCTCAGTGTAGGAATTTACATGGATTCCACATAGGACCTGGATTTTTGACTCAAATTCCCATAGGAAATGATATGGAATCCCATATGGATTATCCATATGGATTTCCTATATGGATTCCCATCTGGTTTTTTTCAACAGGGGAGGCACATAGAAACCACGAAGATGTAAATCCCCTTGGCAATGCTTATAACAATTGAGAGAGAGGCCCAGAAATAGGAGTAGGGATTAAAAAAAGTTCCAGAGAAGTTAGAAAACCTGCTTACTTAAAGGATTATGTGCAGTAAACAGCAGAGCTATAAATTTGTTTTGGCGTTTAATGGTTAGTACGGTATCTATGCGTTGGGATAAGTTTACTTTAAGAACTTTATATACTTTGTGACGTTGCAGCCCGCTGCAGCGGAGCAGCATCCCTCCGTCGTCACAAGGCGCGGGTTCGCTCCCCTTTTTGCCGGGCCGACAGCCGCGTTATCATGAGCGAGACCGAGATCTCCGGGAGGCCCGAAATTAAATCGCGTATTTGATATTAATTATGTTGAACCTCTTGTATGTAATACGGCGCCTCACCGGACGCAAGGAGCATCGACGACGAGGATTCAAGGCCACTAGCAAAGGAGAGGACTTGGAGTGATCCGACGCAGGAGCTAAGGGGGCACGCACCGGGCACGCGGCGATCAGGCGACGGAACGCGCACACGCTGAGCGCGTGACCACGCGCAAGGATTTATGAGAGCCGCCAGGGGCGCGGCAAGGAAGGCTGGCGCAGGATCTGAGGTCCGCAAAGGACGATAGGGCCGGCGATTTCCCTAGGACCCGGGGCCATCGCCGAGAGCTGCCGGGACAAGATGATCAAATCGTCCCGGATTGAAGGGCGAAGGGCGCGCCCACCAGATGCCGCCGCATCCAAGAAATAGGGCGGCCTCGCGAGGACGCGAGGCGCCCGCAGGAAAATTCGCCAAATACGCCCGTGCCACGGCCGGACCTCCGCGGAGCGCCGTGATTGGTCGCGACCGTGTGCGCCGCTAGGTTACGCCCCCCGGGCTGGAAGTGCAGGCATCGATCGCGTATCGAATGCGATCTACGCCGCTTTTGCGTACGAGCGGCGACAGCGGGCGATCGAGTTGACGAGCGAGAAAACGAGCGAGCGATACAGAGTCTGAGAGGACGAGAGGCTGCCGACCCGGAAGTGTCCACGAGAACGTCGGGAGAAGACCATGCCGGTGAGGTGACCCTCTGTTTCCAAGCGCTGTAAAGCCACGAGCAGGTCGAGGAGCGTACTCGCACTCTGCGGACGAACACGCTATATTTGGTGTTAGAGTTCGTTTGCGTACGCCCTTTTGGTGACGCGTAATTCTTAGAATTTTCGTGTTAGCTTTCGTCCCCAAGTGCGAGGGTTCCTTTGGCGTCTTGCCGTAAGCTGCCGAGAGTGCCGCGTGCCGAGTATCGAGCCGCCCGAAGATCATCACCGCGATGTGCCGCAAAACCCTCGTGCACGAGTGCGTGAGTCATAGAGTAAGTGCGCGCGTACTTGAATTCGCGGTCTAGCAATAGTCCCGGGTATCACGTCCGTACGTAAGAACTCGTCGTATATCGGCGTGTGTAACTTCGTTTTTATCGCGGTTCTTTCGTCCGTTGTGTCTGTTATCGCGACTATTCGTTCTTATCTACGTGTGTGGCGTCGGTACTCGCGTAGTATCGGAATAGATTATTACGCTGTGTTACAGTACGATATTGCTCCGGTCGTGTTTTATTGTATTGGTCCGATTGCGTGTAACTTTGTTTAACCCGATCGCGAACTGCGTTAAGTGTCGGGATATTTCCGTCTTTGTTCTGTTTGCGTGAGGCATCGAGCCGAATACGCTTTTTATTTCTGCGCTTTCTCGGGCGACATCGGACTTTACTATCTCGTTTACGTCGTCCGATTATTTGCGGCTCATTCACGCCGATTCTGTTATTTTCGTTCCTTTTATCCGTTTATCTCCTACGAAGACTTATGATTTTTGTTAATTGTCTTTTTCTTGAACATTTGATATCGCCGTACCAAGCGTTTATTAAAGTGATTCTTTCTCATTTTACATTTGGAGTACGCTTTCATTCGCCCGCTCATCACCATCTCGTCGAAAATAATATAACTCGCCCTTAGCCTCCGCCCTGCTCCTCTGCCATTAGATAGAGCCGGCCGGCCCTCGCGCGATCGATCTTGGGAGGAGCATTTGTTTTTAGATTTCGCGTATCGTCGAGTGCAAGTGCATTTTTCGCTTTATCGCTCTAGCTTGGAGTTTCGCGAGTGACGTTGCTACCATGCACGTCTGGCGCCCAACTTTCGCGTCGCGACTTCTCGTCGATCGCCGAAGGGACAGACCTAATGGGGCTAACATCTTCCCTCCCGAAATCGCTTACGATTTCCTCTTTTGTTTTTGATCCGCGCCGCGCGAACCTCAAATCTCGCCGAGCGCGACAACTTATATATCTATATTTCATTTTTATTTTTTTAAAAGAAAAGATATGATGGAAACATAAATGCGTATATACATGGTGAGAGAGTAGAGAGAGGGACAGAACGAAAGATGGCAAGAGCCGAGAGATATGTAATCTGCGAGCACAAGCAATAAAGTACTTCCATAGCATCAGGAATTGTTATTTATACAGCCAAACATTACACACAACATCAATTGTGTCTAACAGTATGTGCCAGATTTTGCAAAAAATGGCGTTGCAATATGTTAGGTAAAGACAAATGTATACGTTTAAGGTGATACCGGAATACCGACATTTGCATTCTAAGTAATAACTCCGAAACGACTGAACGGATTTGAAAACGCTTTTACAGGATTGAAATAGAGATAAAATGTAAACGCGCGAATTATATATTTGTAGTAAAAACAAAAAAATATTT
The DNA here is from genome assembly GCF_000956235.1 of Wasmannia auropunctata. Taxonomy (NCBI): domain Eukaryota; kingdom Metazoa; phylum Arthropoda; class Insecta; order Hymenoptera; family Formicidae; genus Wasmannia; species Wasmannia auropunctata. Next base: position 17,476 of record NW_012028333.1, read on the forward strand.
AAAAATTACCTTTTTTGAGATATCATAACCTTTCACCTGACGTAAACATTTCATTGGTACAAAAGTTCTGTAGCTCATATGTACAGAAAAAGTAATTCGCGCGCATCGGATTACTTGCACGAATAATACAAGACCTTTTGAGCTACGATTGGAAGCGTAGAAAAACAATTATCGCTTAGAATGCAATTTGTGGTAATTCGTATACTCGGCTAAGATAAAGACAGTAAAAATTACGTTTGGCAGTAGTGCCGGATTTTCCAAGAGATGGCACTTCAATAAGTTAGATAAGGACATTTCACGTGTTTGAGTGAAACAGAAGATATTGTAAGAAGTTCATTTAGAGATACCACTGACACTAAAGAGTCTGCTTTATCGATCTCGTAAAAATTGTTCCGACCTTCCGGCTTCGCCTTAAGTAAGACAGAACGACATTGTATGAAAGTCATTTAAAGATAGCACTAAAATTGAAAAGTCTTTTTTTATCGAATTCATGCAAGTTCGGCCGACCTGCCAACATCGCCTTAAATTACGAAATTATTTTTTTTTCTCGAACTTCTGCCCTACAACAGATTACGGGCTCAAATACGTGCGGCATACTTGGCCGAATTTTTGCTTACGTCACTAAACTTTTTGTTTACAAAAGTTTTTTATTTGGTGACTTTTGGTCAGACGAAATGCAAAATAAACGAAACCACAGGCTTAATAAACACGAGGTTTGACAGACAAAATTCCAATTGTAGAAATTGTAAGTTAGGCTGGATTCTTATGTAGACTGCACCAACTTTGACACCAGCTGATTGATCGAAAAGAGGTTAGTAGGGGTAAATAGAGAGAGAATACTTTCTCTTACTATTTACCTCTACTTACTATAATATTGTTACGCCCGCGTCATTCCATGTACGAGCGAGCCGATCGAGTTATCAGCGAACTATCAGCGGGATGAGCTTGTTTTCTTGATGACGCACTGTCGCCTGTCAAACGGTCTCTATATTAGATCTGAGACGGCCGTCGTGTCGTACGGACGTGCTATTGATAATTAAACTGTATTCATTGTTCGTTTACATTAAAAAAGAGTTCTTTTATAAATAAGTGTTCCATTTATTTATTCCGCGGCTCCGCGAGTGCGCGTAAATGAGAATACAAGTGTACAATCCCTGGGCGTAACAATAATTACTATTGTCCATCAATCAGCGTTCGGTGTCAAAGCGTTTGCATGAGGATTCAGCCTTAGGGTCATCTTTGTCACATTCTTTCTGCTGAATATTGTCGAGGGAATTGAAATTAAGTCAGAAATACTCGGCGATGGAGCAATGTTCAGCCTGTCATTCTCAATGGAACATTCGAATACTTTATCATGTACACAATGATAGCTAATTGTAAGATGTGGACAAAATTTTCTATTATCCATGAACAGAGGAGCGCATCAAATAGATTAACAACAAAATTTCGTAAATATTGTATGGCCAGCAAATCCGTAACTCAACATCTTGTCAAAGTTAAAAACAAAGCTAAAGGACATTGACGAGAACATATCGGACGTTATGATACTGGTAAAATTACGAAGCATATCTTGTTTACAAAGTATGTTTTTTTATTTCGGCCTGTCATGCAGTATTTATGAAACAGATATTTATGAAATATATTAATACGAAAAGAATTCGAAAGACATTGATGGACAAAGTGAGCAGCACCCTAATCACTGCAAACATTTGCAAGAGGGAAAGAAAAGGTCATCGTCAACCACACATTAGATACAACAATACATAAAAAAAGTTTGTTCAGTTATATCATAAAATATTTCGCTAAAAACATGATAATAAAAATAATAATTCTAAGAAATTATAACATATATTAAATGAGCAAAGAGCTGACAAGTAATCCTATCTTTCCGTGACTCGTCAAATTTAATGAAACTTAATACATTTGTAGAGTATTCAAAAATAATAGTCACGTATTTTTTTCTATATTGGCAATGATGCAGGTTTAAGGCGATACCGCAAGGTCGGAAAAATTTGCACGAGGTCGATAAAGCAGACTCTTCAGTGTCAGTGGTATCTCTAAATGAACTTCTTACAATATCTTCTGGTCTCACTCAAACACGTAGAATGTCCTTATCTAACAAATCGAAGAGCC
>NW_012028333.1:19628-21893 GCF_000956235.1 Wasmannia auropunctata
GAGATGTGTTTACGAGTCATATATACCTAGCGCGCTTACATTTTATGTCTATTTCAATCCTGTAAAAGCGTTTTCAAATCCATTCAGTCGTTTCGACGTTCCCTTAGAATGCAAATGTCGGTATTTCAGCATCGCCTTGAGAGTGCAAACTACCTCTAATAGTGATAAACACGAGTATTTAATTTTTACATTTTAGCTTATTCTATTAGAGCTACTTACTTTATCTCGCTTTTTGTCGAACCCAGGAATAACCGACAAGGTGGCGAGAGTTTATCTTTATTTTTTTTGTTCTTGTTTTTTATTATTATAATTTTTTTTATATTTTTTTAAATTTAAATTTTTTTTATTTTCTTTATAATTACGTTATTTTTCATTTATATCTATTTTTTCATTTTATTCAGTTCATCTTTGCAGAAATAATATTTTTTAAAAATTCTTGTATGCACAAAAATTTTGTACAACAAGCTCATTTTATTACTGCTACATTATTACCTAATGGCAGATAGTTTCACAATTTTTGAAACAATTTATGGAATTATCAAAATCAAATAGTTTCACTTGCAAATATCCACTTTTATACCATGAATATTTAAATAAATTTATATATAAATAATAAATGATATCCCATAGATTATTCAAAAATTTCAAAAATTGTAGAATTACTTGCGCATTATGTAATAAATAATGTTGCAATAATAAAGTGTGCTTTATAAGTGGTGTGCAAAATCTTTATGCATACAAGAATTGTTTTGAATATCATTTCTGCAAAGAGTACGTACGTACAATAAAATGAAAAAAATGAACATAGATGAAAAGTAATGTAATTGTGAAGAAAATAAGCAAAATTTGTAAAAAATATAAAACAATTATAAAAACGTAAAAAAATATTTTAAAAATAATAGAAAACAAAAACAAAAAATTAAATGAGGATAGACTCTCGCCATCTCGTCGTCGGTTACTCCTGGGTTCGGGCAAAGAGCGAGATAAAGTAAGGAAATAAATAACCAATAAAATGCAAAAATTAAGGGTTTATTTTACCTTGCGGCCCGCAAAAAGGCGATTTTTGGGATTTTTTTCGAGAAAAGTGATCAAGATTACGTATTTTATTGTTGTTACATTTTATTTGTTGTACTTTTCTCTTTAATTTGTAATTTTTTGAAGTCAATTTATTGATTATAAGTCTATGCAAAGTTCCGGTGAAGAAGCCTTTCCGACTTGAACATGGTGCCATGGTGGAAGTACTACAAGTCGCACCAGTCATTCAAAACAGTTAAACCAACGATTTTTCTGTTAAAAAAGAATGTCTTTATGGAATAGATTACAATAATTGATCTTGCGTAAAAATTAACAAAATGGCAGCCATTTGAAAAAAGATTCGATTTTTGACTTTAAATTTTGCTCTTATTTTTTCGATAAAAAAAGTATTATTGACATTGATAAAATCGTAATCTATTTCATAGAGACATTCTTTTTAAACAGGAAAATCGTTGGTTTAACTGTTTTAGATGACTGATGCGACCTAGTACTTCCCCCATTAACGCACTATAAGATGTAGGTATTGTTGAGTAAGTCAGGAAGATGACATTTAATATCTGTACTGTTTTTTTGTATATAAAAGGTAGTTTATTTGTTTTTAAGACACGAACATTGATATTGTTTAATTTCAATGATTGTTTAATATGTAATCGGAGATAACAATATGTAATAATATACGGCGCGCATTCGCCTCGCGTTACTCGGAGATCTATTTGACGCTTGCAGGTTTGTACCCTGTTTGCAGCTTCGTGGCAACGTCTTGCGACGAATACCCAGAGCCTATTTAGCAGGCGACGCTTTGGGTAATATCGTCGCCAGGGACCCGGACCGGACCGAAACCGATAACCGGATCAAAACTGTTATTTTAGTCGGATCGAAACCGAAAACCGGACTGAAATATTATGCAGATTAATGGACCGAACCCATAACCGGACCAAAAACTTTTTTTCCATTTCGGTCCATTTTTCGGTTTGGTTTTCGGTTTGGAAAAAGATATACGATAGTTATACTTCCTAATCAAATCTCACGCCTCGTTTGCTCTCTAATTTTTACTATATCTATGGAATCCCTATTTTATGTCCGGATTGAAATCTTATTAGAAAGCTACAACCAAAAGTAGAAGAGAATCTCAAGAAAAACTAATATCTTGGATTTCTGATAAGAAAAAAGTATGACTCAACCAGAGTTGTACAAATTAATTATCGATAATTGTTCTGACGGTACCAGCCA